>NC_056733.1:490790480-490825480 GCF_019279795.1 Protopterus annectens | reverse complement strand
GCTGATATGCCAGGGGGACAGGGTAGCAGCCCGCAGATATGGGCCACTTAACTGGACATTCTGGACAACTCTGTACACTTGTGGGGTATGATTCTGCATACAGCTTACTACCACTCCCAGGATTCAAACCATGGCTGTGTCTGCTAAAACTAGAACAGTGGACATCACAGTTTATTGTGCTATATAGATATTGCTGTGTATCTCTTCTCTGATTTCTGTGTATAAGTCTCCCCCTTGGTTTTACAATCTGACCTTATAATTACAACACTCTTATACAGGGTTTTCTAGACAGTTTTATTATGTAACACAGTGTGGATGACAGTGATGAGTAATAACTTATTATTCAGAGCAACTGCAACACTAACAATGCCATACAATACCAGAGTAAACAGTACCAGTCCAGGATTTCAATCTTTTATTTCTAGGCACAGTTTTCGTATCTAACAGACCTGTGGGGGGAATGTTTGTTAGCACTACCTGAATGTTGCCACACATATTACTAGATTCCACATTATTATTATGCACATACTGTTACTGCATACACTCTGGTCACAGCTTCACAACATGGGGGTGGAGATGGGACACACTTTGCTTATTTCTCTCATAACATTTTGGGGAGTTGCTAGAGTGACAGGTTTGTTCTTATAGATGTCTGACTATCAGTTGTATGTCATCATTTGCTGCCTAAACATCTGGGATCATCCCACTGATTTGCCAGGGGGACAGGCAGCAGATATGGGCCAATTAACTGGACATTCTGTTCATAGTTGTACAGTTGTGGGATATGATTCTGCATAGAGCTTACTACCACTCCCAGGATTCAAACCATGGCTGTGTCTACTAAAAATACAACAGTTCATGTCTCAGTTGATTGTGCTATTTGGATTATGATGTTTATCTTTTCACTGTTTTCTGTCAAAGCCTCTCCCAGTTGTACAATATGACTTCTTGTGATTACAACAGTCTTATACAGACATTCCTACACATTTTATTTATGTAGCACAGTGTGGGTAACAGTGCTTAATACAACAGTACTATTAAGAGATTGCAACACTACATAACCATATGATACCAGAGTAAACATAGGCAGTCCAGCAGTTAGACCATTATTGTCAGGCTGTTAACCTTTTATTTACATGCAACCTATATGGAACTCTCCCTGCCATATTGTCTGGTGTATTCCGTATATGCCTTAAACAGTACAGGTTTTATAATGGCAATTAACTTTCTACTACTTTTAGATTTATTTCTTATGACAGTACATGCAAGAGTATTACTAACCTGCCTCGCGACCCAACATCTGCAATCTACAGGTATGGGCTTCCTGGTTCACAGCTCACTCCTCTGCCAATGTCAAAGACATAAGAGGAATATTTAACCATACCTATCCATAATATACATGAGCTAGCAATTATTAAACAGGTAGTGGACTAATACTTACACACGGGGTGGGACATCCCCTGTCTGTCTAGCCTCTTGGATCCACTGATCCAAAAGCTCCCTCTTTCTCGCTTTAGGTCAACTTAGTGATGCCTGACCTGGTCACCAGTTCGAGGTATGCCAGTGGCACTGGTGAGTTATGGGTGAGACGGTACCAGGCTTTCACTTTATATTGGGAACCCTGGTACTGGCTCTGCAGCAGTGTCTGGTCATGGTCTTTATAAAGGAGTCCTGCCATGACTTTGGACTCCTGGATGCCCCAGCACTGCACCTGAAACTGCACTCCCTCTCCCACACTGGTCATAGTGCCTACAGGAGGAAGCTGCAACCATTTATGAGATGTATTCCATACAATACCAGAGTAAACAGTACCAGTCCAGGATTTCAATCTTTTATTTCTAGGCACAGTTTTCGTATCTAACAGACCTGTGGGGGGAATGTTTGTTAGCACTACCTGAATGTTGCCACACATATTACTAGATTCCACATTATTATTATGCACATACTGTTACTGCATACACTCTGGTCACAGATTCACAACATGGGGGTGGAGATGGGACACACTTTGCTTATTTCTCTCATAACATTTTGGGGAGTTGCTAGAGTGACAGGTTTGTTCTTATAGATGTCTGACTATCAGTTGTATGTCATCATTTGCTGCCTAAACATCTGGGATCATCCCACTGATTTGCCAGGGGGACAGGCAGCAGATATGGGCCAATTAACTGGACATTACGGACATAGTTGTACAGTTGTGGGATATGATTCTGCATAGAGCTTACTACCACTCCCAGGATTCAAACCATGGCTGTGTCTACTAAAAATACAACAGTTCATGTCTCAGTTGATTGTGCTATTTGGATTATGATGTTTATCTTTTCACTGTTTTCTGTCAAAGCCTCTCCCAGTTGTACAATATGACTTCTTGTGATTACAACAGTCTTATACAGACATTCCTACACATTTTATTTATGTAGCACAGTGTGGGTAACAGTGCTTAATACAACAGTACTATTAAGAGATTGCAACACTACATAACCATATGATACCAGAGTAAACATAGGCAGTCCAGCAGTTAGACCATTATTGTCAGGCTGTTAACCTTTTATTTACATGCAACCTATATGGAACTCTCCCTGCCATATTGTCTGGTGTATTCCGTATATGCCTTAAACAGTACAGGTTTTATAATGGCAATTAACTTTCTACTACTTTTAGATTTATTTCTTATGACAGTACATGCAAGAGTATTACTAACCTGCCTCGCGACCCAACATCTGCAATCTACAGGTATGGGCTTCCTGGTTCACAGCTCACTCCTCTGCCAATGTCAAAGACATAAGAGGAATATTTAACCATACCTATCCATAATATACATGAGCTAGCAATTATTAAACAGGTAGTGGACTAATACTTACACACGGGTGGGACATCCCCTGTCTGTCTTGCCTCTTGGATCCACTGATCCAAAAGCTCCATCTTTCTCGCTTTAGGTCAACTTAGTGATGCCTGACCTGGTCACCAGTTCGAGGTATGCCAGTGGCACTGGTGAGTTATGGGTGAGACGGTACCAGGCTTTCACTTTATATTGGGAACCCTGGTACTGGCTCTGCAGCAGTGTCTGGTCATGGTCTTTATAAAGGAGTCCTGCCATGACTTTGGACTCCTGGATGCCCCAGCACTGCACCTGAAACTGCACTCCCTCGCGCACACTGGTCATAGTGCCTACAGGAGGAAGCTGCAACCATTTATGAGATGTATTCCTGCCTGTTGAGTTTAAATAGGGTGAATTTCCCCTCACTTTGCCATGATTTGATGGTTTTGAAAATTCTAAGCTATGGGCAAACCTGCTTACCTAAGGTTGCCATTGCTTAAAGGGGTACACCAATGAGCAAACTGATTTAGTTGGCCTACACATTGCTTAAACCTAGCAAGCAGGGCTGTGCAAAGTTTAGCATTGCTTAATTTTAATGTGCATACTATTTGCTGTTTGGCATTGATTTATTGTTCATTACATGGTATATATGTGTTTGGTATCATGAGTCATGTATATGTACACTGTATGGGGTCCTTGTGTTTATTAGGGGATTTCAACACTTTATTAAAATGACACCTCACATCTGGACTTAATGCAGTATTCCAGTTCACATATTTATCTTATATAGTAGGTGACTAACATTGAGCAGCTTCCCTGCCCCCCGTAGAGGTGGTTACTGACTTGAAACTGTAGTTTTATTGGCCACTAGGGGTCATTTCCATAACTCCTTCATCTTCCTCTCTTAAAACCTAGTTGCCTCGTGGTTTGAGCGTCTTTTCAGGCTTGTTGGCTGTTGGTGAAGCACCCTCCAAGAGGAAAAAATGCTGAGAGAAGAAGGGAGCCACTTTTGAGATTTTAAGTATTTTTTCTCTGTTTATTTGCTAAGTTTTTCTGCATAGCTGCCTAGCTTGAGCATTTTCTGGCTTGTTAAACTTGATTTCTGTATTAGTAGCTGTATTTAGAGCACAACCAAAACCTGTTTGCTGAATTTCCTGTTTGCACTTAATTTTAAATTGTTTTTTTTCTTAAAACTTGCATATTTTCTGTCCTTGACCTAGCACTCTTGTGTGGGGTCATTTACTGCACTGTTATAACTTGATATTACTTGTGAACCTCTGCTATCTCTGTAAAAACAAAACAAAAAAAAATCTTGCTTTTTCCCACTTTTCTGAGAGTTAAAAAGTTCAGTTACAGGCTTGCTGTTCCTGAACTGTTTGAAAGTTTCTGTGAGGCCATTTTTGCTTGGGCTGAAGGAGGGTCTCTCTGTTCGTCAGTGGCAGTGACTAACATTGAGCAGCTTCCCTGCCCCCCGTAGAGGTGGTTACTGACTTGAAACTTTAGTTTTATTGGCCACTAGGGGTCATTTCCATAACTCCTTCATCTTCCTCTCTTAAAACCTAGTTGCCTCGTGGTTTGAGCGTCTTTTCAGGTTTGTTGGCTGTTGGTGAAGCAGCCTCCAAGAGGAAAAAACGCTGAGAGAAGAAGGGAGCCACTTTTGAGATTTTAAGTATTTTTTCTCTGTTTATTTTCTAAGTTTTTCTGCATAGCTGCCTAGCTTGAGCATTTTCTGGCATGTTAAACTTGATTTCTGTATTAGTAGCTGTATTTAGAGCACAACCAAAAGCTGTTTGCTGAATTTCCTGTTTGCACTTAATTTTAAATCGTTTTTTTCTTAAAACTTGCATATCTTCTGTCCTTGACCTAGCACTCTTGTGTGGGGTCATTTACTGCACTGTTATAACTTGATATTACTTGTGAACCTCTGCTAGCTCTGTAAAAAACAAAAACAAAAAAAAATCTTGCTTTTTTCCCACTTTTCTGAGAGTTAAAAAGTTCAGTTACAGGCTTGCTGTTCCTGAACTGTTTGAAAGTTTCTGTGAGGCCATTTTTGCTTGGGCTGAAGGAGGGTCTCTCTGTTCATCAGTGGCAGTGACTAACATTGAGCAGCTTCCCTGCCCCCGTAGAGGTGGTTACTGACTTGAAACTGTAGTTTTATTGGCCACTAGGGGTCATTTCCATAACTCCTTCATCTTCCTCTCTTAAAACCTAGTTGCCTCATGGTTTGAGCGTCTTTTCAGGCTTGTTGGCTGTTGGTGAAGCACCCTCCAAGAGGAAAAACGCTGAGAGAAGAAGGAGCCACTTTTGAGATTTTAAGTATTTTTTCTCTGTTTATTTTGCTAAGTTTTTCTGCATAGCTGCCTAGCTTGAGCATTTTCTGGCTTGTTAAACTTGATTTCTGTATTAGTAGCTGTATTTAGAGCACAACCAAAAGCTGTTTGCTGAATTTCCTGTTTGCACTTAATTTTAAATCGTTTTTTCTTAAAACTTGCATATTTTCTGTCCTTGACCTAGCACTCTTGTGTGGGGTCATTTACTGCACTGTTATAACTTGATATTACTTGTGAACCTCTGCTATCTCAGTAAAAAACAAAACAAAAAAAAATCTTGTTTTTTCCCACTTTTCTGAGAGTTAAAAAAGTTCAGTTACAGGCTTGCTGTTCCTGAACTGTTTGAAAGTTTCTGTGAGGCCATTTTTGCTTGGGCTGAAGGAGGGTCTCTCTGTTCATCAGTGGCAGTGACTAACATTGAGCAGCTTCCCTGCCCCCCGTAGAGGTGGTTACTGACTTGAAACTGTAGTTTTATTGGCCACTAGGGGTCATTTCTATAACTCCTTCATCTTCCTCTCTTAAAACCTAGTTGCCTCGTGGTTTGAGCGTCTTTTCAGGCTTGTTGGCTGTTGGTGAAGCACCCTCCAAGAGGAAAAAACGCTGAGAGAAGAAGGGAGCCACTTTTGAGATTTTAAGTATTTTTTTCTCTGTTTATTTGCTAAGTTTTTCTGCATAGCTGCCTAGCTTGAGCATTTTCTGGCTTGTTAAACTTGATTTCTGTATTAGTAGCTGTATTTAGAGCACAACCAAAAGCTGTTTGCTGAATTTCCTGTTTGCACTTAATTTTAAATTGTTTTTTCTTAAAACTTGCATATTTTCTGTCCTTGACCTAGCACTCTTGTGTGGGGTCATTTACTGCACTGTTATAACTTGATATTACTTGTGAACCTCTGCTATCTCTGTAAAAACAAAAAAAAAAAAAATCTTGCTTTTTTCCCACTTTTCTGAGAGTTAAAAAAGTTCAGTTACAGGCTTGCTGTTCCTGAACTGTTTGAAAGTTTCTGTGAGGCCATTTTTGCTTGGGCTGAAGGAGGGTCTCTCTGTTCATCAGTGGCAGTGACTAACATTGAGCAGCTTCCCTGCCCCCCGTAGAGGTGGTAACTGACTTGAAACTGTAGTTTTATTTTCCCTTTTGGGTCTATTCCTGCTTCTTTCCAGCCCCTGCTGTCAAGCATGCTTTAACGTGCTTTAGTGCGATTTAGCGCGGAGTTGCCACTAGAGCAGCATCGGGCAGCGCCGGTTAAACAAGGTTAAACTCTTTCTGGCTCCAGAAAGTCTGTTCTTCAATTTTTCCCTTAGAACTGCTCTGTTAGGAACCTAAACAGTTTACACCTACACTAAAAAGTGCAGCACTTGTTCCAAATAGCTTTTTCTTCTCAAAAAGCTCAGCACTTGTCTTATAAGCATATCCCTTGTCTTATAAGCATTCTCTTTGCAGGTCAAGCACTCCTATATTATACAAATCTCTCACTAGCAAAACCCCCAGGAGTGCCCACTTCCCTGCTAAGCCCACTACTTTTCTGTCTCATACCAACTCATAATTCCTTCTAGCATGTCGAAGGGTCAGATGCTGGCGTCCTCTCCTGCCCATTTGGTGAATCTGGGAATTCTGAGACAATGTTACAATTGCCTCATGTACACGGACAACCATCTCCTCCTCCCATGTAACACTAACACTTGTGAGAGATGCAGCTATTTAGCCAGACTGGAGGCTGAGCTCTCTCAACTCAGGACTGGCAAGACCAGGCAGGAGGAGAAGGCAACTACACACACCACAATACCAGTCTCACATAACTCAACCACACCACTGAATCAAACACATAAACACACTAAGACATACTCGGAGGCTCTGAGTAAAATTTACCTAAACAGCAGAGGCCTCCAAAGCAGACACCCAAGCAACTGCAAACTCAATACACCACACAAACAACACATAAACAACAAAATCAGCGTGCAAAGCAGTCACTGCCCTTAAGGCCAAATACAACACCAAACATACTTGTCATAGGTGACTCCATAGTCAGACACACTGACGTCCCGCTCACCAGACTGAGTAAGGAGAAGGTCACAGTAAGCTGCCTGTCGGGCGCTAGAATCTGCCACATAACACAAGCACTCAGGTCTCTCAACAGCAGGTACAAGTACGACTCAGTCGTTGTCCACGCTGGTGTCAACGACCTGAAACGTACCTCCTTGGACTACATGAAAAGAGACATTGAGGAGCTCTCTGATTATGTAGCCAAGGCAGGTATGACCCTGACCTTGAGCAGTATCCTACCTTCACCTAGAATGATGCCACAATACAGTGATAAGATGATCAGCTTTAATAATTGGCTTAAATTCTGGTGTCATTCAAAGGGGATCCAATGTCTGTCTGCCTGGGATGACATGCTGGACAAGCCACGCTGCTCAAGGGACGGCTTGCACCTGTCACCCCTAGGCTTCGGATATTGGCAAAGGCTCTTGCCACCCCATAGTGCCTTTTTAGGCAAGGCTCAAATTCTAAACCTACCACCCTAGAACACAAAAAGTAAAAACTAAGGGTAATGCTGCTCAATGCCAGAAGTCTCAATCTCAAGATGCACGCACTCGAGGCCCTTCTCAGTATGGAGAACATCGATGTCTGTGCTGTGACAGAAACCTGGTTCAAGGCTCCTGAGAGCACCCCAGCACTAGCAGGTTTCACCTCATATCATGCGTTCCGGCCCCAAAATCCGGACAACACCAAGAAAGGGGGGGTGTCCATATTCATAAAGGACACCCACACCTCAAGGTTGGTGGCAATGCACGATGCATCGGAGACCATCCAGGTGCAATTAACCATAGGCAAGACTGCTCTGCAATTTGTAGCATGTTACAGGCCACCCTCTCAAACTCAGGAACCTCACATGGCCTTCCTGAAAACAATGGAGGGGATAAATGTATCTCCAAACACCATCATACTAGGTGACTTCAACTACCCTAATATAGATTGGGAACACTACTCAAGCCCAAACACTCTAGCCCAAAGGTTCCTGGATTTCATAAACTCAAATGCCATGGAACAACTAGTCACCATCCCCACAAGAGGAGAAAACATACTTGATCTCATCATCACGAACATGGGATCACAATGTTTAACACCGGAAGTATACCCCTCACTGGTGAGATCAGATCATAAACTAATCTCGCTGGAGGTCCTCATCCCGTCCCCACCTGAAACAAAAAAGACCACAGTGAAAAACTTCTCAAAAGCCGACTTCACACTTCTAAAAACTAGTGTGGTCTCCTTTAAGGCCCCTGAGCCAGTGGAAAACATTACTCAAACCGCTGAATCACTTACAAATGCCTTCTACCAGCACCTACAGGACTGCATGGATCAGGCAATCCCAAACAAAACTAAGACTCTTTGTACCAAAGGCAAGCGTCCAGTCTGGTGGACCCCAGCCATAAACAAGCTTTACAACAAAAGGAGGAAGCTACTACAAGATAGAGCAAAATCCTTGAAAGGTAAGACACCCTTGATCATTATAAGTAAAAAACTAAGAGCTCTCATAAAATCATCCAAGGCAAATTTTGAGAGAAAAATCGCCAAGGATTCAAAAGACAATCATAAGGCCTTCTTTAGCTATGTTAAAAACCTAGGAGGAAACTCCCAGATATGCTCAGAATTAGTTCAAAATGATGTGAAGATTACTGAACCTACACACATTGCCAACATACTGGCTGACAGGTTCAGTGCAAACTTCTCCCCCCCCCTAAAAGGAGAGATATCTATACCAGAGGATTGTAGCCCCCCAAACATCTCCAACGCCCAGGTGAGAACTGCTCTCTCCAAATCAAAAAACACAGCATCCATGGGACCAGATGGTGTCCCCGGCTGTGTGCTCCATGAACTCAATGAGGAATTAAACCCGCAGTTAGGACAGCTGTTTAATCTTAGCCTCACCTCAGGATACGTACCCAAGGAGTGGCGCACGGCGACTGTGGTCCCACTTCACAACGGCGGTGCCTCCACCGACCCTGGAAATTACCGTCCCATTAGCTTGACAAGCCTTATCTGCAAAGCCATGGAGAGGATCATAATGGAACTCATAAATAAAGACATAGGGAACTTGCAGACTTTGGATCCAACCCAGTTTGGCTTTGTCAAAGGCAGATCATGCCTTTTAAACTTGGTTGACTTTTTCGAGACAGTCACCAAGGCCATTGATGAGGGAAAGGCAGTCCATACAGCCTACCTTGACCTGGCAAAGGCCTTCGACACAATACCCCACTCAGGTATCATCAAAAACTCATCAGCTTGAATGTAAACCCATACATCACAAGATGGGTTGCAAACTGGCTAAGTGACAGAACCCACAGGGTCAGAGTTGCTGGAGCCATGTCAGACTCAAAGCCTGTCACAAGTGGTGTCCCACAGGGCTCAGTCCTGGGTCCACTCTTGTTCGGCATCTACTTTTCTGAAGTACAAGCAAACACAGGAGGGTTATGGCTGACAAAGTTTGCAGATGACTGCAAACTGGGCGCCATAGTCGAAAACACATCTGACATAGATATCCTTCAGAAGGGCCTCACAGAAACGGATAACTGGTGCCAGAGCCATGGCCTAAAGTTAAATGCCAAGAAATGCCTAGTCATACCCTTCGGGAAAAACAAGGTTACCCCTAGCTACCATATAGGTGGCAATCCACTGAGCACAGAAGAAGTCATCAGGGATCTGGGGACCCAGGTTGACAGTAGCCTTTCGTTTGACACTCATGTTGCTAAAGTAGTTAGGAAAACCTTCTACATTGCCCACCTGATCATGAAGGGATTCACATCTAGATCAAGGGAGGTCATCGCCCCTGTACTCATCACTCATTAGACCTATGATTGAGTACAATGCCCCATTCGGAATGTATCTGACCAGACACCTGCAGCAGCTGGAAAGGCCCCAAAAGTTCCTCACCAAAAGGATAAAGGGTCTCAAAAATATGTCTTATGCTGCCCGACTGAAAGAACTCCAGCTCTATTCAGTCTTATACCGCTTGCTCAGAGGTGACCTGTGCCTGACATATAAGGCCATGTCAAACCCTGATTTGATGAATATGCTTCACCTCAAAAAATCTAGATCCCTCAGAACCACAAGGGCGGGAGACTTAAACCTTGACACGGTTATTAATAGAACATGCTGGAGGGACTGATTCATCACCCAGAGACTCCCTATGCTGTGGAACAAAATCCCGGTACATGTGAGGCAGAGCACCTCGCTGGCCTTGTTCAAGAGGAATCTTGACCAATGGATGGGGGATCGCAGATATACCCCAGGGATTACTTCAGTGTCACTGCTTGACAGAGGCACAGCAAAATAATAGGCATAGTTTTATTCAAACTAAAGGGGTGGCAAAAGCCAAATAACTATGGGCTAGGCTTATAAATGCCCTTGGGCAGATAGCCTAGTATGAACCTATGAACCTATGAACTGTATATAGATTCTTTCACATGTTAAGTTTAATATTCCTATAGTGAGGATCTGCTTGGTTATACCTCAGTCATGAGTACTGCTGTGATGACTTACTGTGGCTATAGTGTACAGGGTCCTGGGTTCAAGAGCTGTTTATTTTGATTCTGGGCAGAACAGCATCTGTTGCATATAGAGTGATTAATGCACTTTTAAGCAATTGTAAGTGGGTTTGTGTGGTTTTGCGCAAAGGTAAGCAATGTTAACTGCCGGTTAATTATGTTTATAGAGAGTTAGCTTCAATATTACTTAACCTGTGTGCGCATTACTTACCCCATGCAAATGGGCTTAAATATGCTTACTACTGCTTAAATATGCTTACTCCTGCTTACTACTGCTTAATAGTACTTACTCCCGCTTACCCCTGCACTAATTTAGACAGAAATATAAAATGGTTCTTGGGAAGGTGGGGATTTGGACACTCTATGGATTTATCATTCATTACACATTACACCTTTGATTTGTATCCTTGATTCATGTGTACATATACTGTATGGGGCACTTGTGTTTATCTGTGGATTTTGCAACATTATTCAATGACACCTCACATCTGCATTTAATGCAGTACTCCAGTTCACAAATATATGTTATTTACTAGGTTATGCAACAAAAAATATTGTTCATAAAGTGATTTAACATGGAAAATGGAATGTACTGGAGTGAGACTCAAACCGGTATGACTACTCGTAAGGCGAATGCTCTGACTACTACACTATTACACTTATGCTTCATTTGTATATATCTTGATATTTTATCTTCTTGTACCATTTAAGCTGCAGTATATGTAGCTAAGCAATGGGCAAACCCGCACACCTTCTGTTAAATTTTAACTGTTTGATAAAAAAAATTAACTTGTTGATATTATTATATTTTAACTATTGCTCTTATAAACTTGGGGGGTGTTGTTTGGGGTATGCAACCACCTATGAGTGGTCTTGCTCATTGGTATTGCTAAACTGCAGTTCCTGATTGCAGGGGATGTATATATTGTGAGAGCTCTGCTCACAGACACGGCCTCTGCCCTCGTCCACGCTCCGTGTCCATTTAGGAGCTCAAGCAGTGTGCCTTCATTAATATGCATAGCACACTGCCGTGCTGTTACTAAACAGTCACTTCCATGCAGGACTAAGCTAGTCCTGCATGGAAGATTACTGAATCTGGGGGATTGTCTTTGCCAGGATGGCTGTGCCATCCAAATACATACATCCTCAAAAATTAAACATTGAAGCTCTGAGTACCATTGCACTGGAGGGAATATTAATTTAAAATCTAAAAAAAAAATAACATAATTAAAGCATTTCTGTCTGTTTCTGAGACAGTGCAACTTATAGTTAATCTATTTTGGATTAAAAACTCAATGAGAACGAATTAAAACACCGACTCTTATATGTGGGATTGGACACAGGACCAATCCGCACACAACACACACACACACACACACACACACACACACACACACACACACACACACACATACGCATGCCCACATGTGCACACACACACACACACACACACACACACACACACACACACACACACACACACACACACACACACACACACACACACACTTTTTTATGGTTGCCACTGTACCAACAATGCATCACTTGGCACTCAGGTATCTGGTTTCCTCTAACAGGCCCCTTATCACTACAATGGTTCGACTCCTACCTAAGTGGTAGACAGCAAGCAGTTCTTTGGCAGTCTAAACTCTCCATCCTATTACCTAACACTCTGAGTGTCCCACAGGGATCAATCCTAGGTCCTCTGTTATTCTCCAGCTTCATTAATGATTTATACACTGTCTTACCCAAAGTCAACTGTATACAATATGCAGATGACTCCACCCTAATTTGCGCCGCTACATCCCCACCAGAGTTGGAGCTAACTACCCAGACTACCTTCAACACAATAGAAAATTGGCTCTCTAGCCGCCGACTGATATTAAATCCCAAAAAGACTAAAATGTTAATATTCCTCCCTACATTTAGGTCCTGTGCAGTAAACATCACAATTAATCAAAGGATGGCACAGTTATCTCACCTGACCCATCCACCAAACTCCTAGGAGTTATCATTGACAACCACTTAAAGTTTGACTTACATGTCAACCATATGATCAAAAACATCAATAAAAAACTAGTATCACTATATAGAATAAAACAGTTCTTGACCCCCTTTGCCAGGGTAGCTATTGCTCATTCCCACCTTCTCTCTACTCTTCTGTATGCATCCCCCCTTCTTACTAACATTAACAAGACAACCCTAAATAAGATTGCTACCTGTTATAATCACATCACCAGATTTGCCACAGGCCTCCCCTTCAAGACACATCATTGCATCAACCTTTCCCAACTCGGTTGGCTTGAACTACCTAGTCTATTGCTTTATAATCAACTGATCTTGGCCCATAAAATTATTTATAACCCAGAAAATACTCCTGCACTCACAAACCTAATTACTCTGCATAACAACCCAAGACCACTGCGCTCATCCAACAAAGTCCTCATTCACACCCACAAAGCTAACAACCAAGCCGTGGACTCTCTCCTTGCCAATTCAGTAGCCAGAACATGGAATCTACTACCTTATGAGATTACCTCCCTTCCTTCTATTAGTCACTTTAAAACCAAACTGAAAAAATTTCTGGGATCTAATTGGAAATGTTACTGTATCAAGCCAGGCTAATCCTCTCTCTGGACAGTTTATTGCTGGTTAAAGGCACCTCTAGTCATCACACTCCTCATATGAATTTCTAGCTTCACCAAAAAAAAAAAAAAAAAAAAAAAAAAAATCATATATATTTTTCTTCTTGTCCTAGGATATCCTGTTTTGCTCACTACTTTATTTTGCTACTTCATACTATGTATTATTAATATTTGATACTCTGCTTTGTTTGTCTTTGTCTAGTATTGTTTGTGTTTTTGTGGAGCTTTTCTCCCCGGGCCTCCACTGAAAATGGACATGTATCCAGTCGGACTATCCCGGTTAACAAATGTAAAATAAATAAAATAAATAAAATAAAAAATAAACAGCAATTGATTCTCTGTTCAACTGGGAAACCACCACTCTGGTGAATTGTGAACAGACAGTTAGCCTATTCACCACAAGCCATTAACTTAGAATTGTATTCACAACTCAAGTAAGAAAAGAAAACAATGACTTTTGTCTGGATTTGAACCTAGGAACCACTGTTTTCATTGCATTTACCACTGCGTTTGGACCAAGAAGGAGTTGCCAACCAATGAAGTACCTGAAGTCCCTGGTTTCAATCAAGAATAGTTGTTTTGCCTCTCAAATGGGAAAACATTACAATGGTGATTTTGAATACAAAATTATCCAGTGCAGCACACACAATTAAATTAGTATTATGTTAAAACTCAACAAGAAAAGAAAGGACTGATCATTGTCTGGGGGTAGAGCCTCAAACCCCCCCTCCCCCAATTCTATGAGGTTGTCACTTCCACTGGACCAGCAAATAATCAGTAAACTGTCAGCTACCGGGTTGTTGCAGTTTTCTCCATCACGCTAGGAAACCACCACACTGGTGATTTTGAACATACAAACATCCAGTACAATATACAACGAACAAAAAAAAATAAATAAATAAAACTTTTATCAAAATCAAAAAAAAACGGAAACTTGTCTGGACAAACGGAGTATATTACAATTAAAATACAGACTTTATTAAATCATTTTAGCGCTTTCATCTCCTGAATGAGACTTCTTCAGAAATAAAACCAATGCATTGTTCGTTAACATTTAAATACTGAAAGTCCTATGACATCACTATTAATTAATTTAAAAAGAGGATAGATCAAGATACTTATGAATTCCTATACAGAAAAGATCCTTTGGTCCCTGTTTTTTTCGGTATTCCCAAGATACATAAAAATATTAATAAACCACCCTTTAGGCCAATAGTAGCAGCCAGGGGATCAAAGATGCATCCTATAATGGTGTTTGTAGACACTTGTGTTAAGCATGTTACAAAGAAAACTTCACACTTGTTAAAAGACTCTTGGGAATTCTTGAAGAACATCAAAAAAGAATACTTTAGTGAATAAGTGTTTTTTCTTACAGTGGATATAAAGGATCTTTTTAGTTGTATTCCTAAAGAGGAAGGTTTAACACATTTTGAAGAGGTACTTTTTTTAGATTCCGAATTGGGGAACGATATAGTAAAACTAATTTGTGAGTTTATGAGTACTGTATTGGATAATAATTTCCTTTGGTTTAAAGGTGAATACTATCAACAAATCAAAGGCATCCCTATGGGAGCAGCATTCTCCCCGGTTTATGCCAACCTGGTTTTATTAGGATGGGATGATAAATATATTATTGGTAGTACATATTGGGGTAATATTAAATTATACCTACGTTACTTGGATGATATTTTTATTTTATGGTCTGGTATCGAAAGAGATATTCCCGAATTCATTAAATATTTAAATTCTACAACAAATTTTTTGGAATTTACATAACAGTACAATAAAAATTCAATTAATTTTTTGGATACAATAATTCTGAAAGTAAAAGGAAAATTTAAATCATTAGTGTATAGAAAAAAGACCTTTTGTAATGTTTACTTGCATTTCAAGAGTGAACACCCATTGGGAGAAAAGATTAGCATAGTTAAAGGACAAGCAATTAGGGTTGCTAGGATGACCTCCCACAAAGAAGAACTAATTAAAGAATTTAATAACATTTTTCAAATGTTTCTTGAGAGGGGTTACCCTCAGGAATTTGTAGGTAATATTATCCATGAAGTATATACACAATGTGGTGTTAAATATAAACCTCTACTAGGATCTGGTGTACAGGAACAAACAGTTGAAAATAAAGGTGCAGGATGTGGAAATTATTCTAAAGCTTGCATTTTACAATACACTAGAAACACTGAATTGGTTTGGGAAGCTTTTGTAAAGAATTGGAACATTTTTAGGACCAAAAAGGAAATTTTAGAAAAGGTAGGTTTTAAGCCTAAATTTGTTAATAAGATAGGTTATAATATTAAGCAGTTGTTGGAATATAGAATAGACAATCACAGTGAGGTCAAACATGATACTAGGCCATGTGGCATGTGTACATATTGTACATACATAATGAAGGAATTTACAGTAATGTTAAATAATAGTGTTATGAGTAAAGTGATTTTTAAAAAGGGTAATTACAATACAAAAGGGGTGGTATATTTGGCTTGGTGTGTTACTAGTGGACATTTCTATGTAGGTAAAATGGAACATATGTTAAGACATAGAATTTATGAACATTTGAATGACATAAAAAATAGAGAAACCACCAATGCTTTATACAGACACTCTTTGTGTTGTGACAATTTTGATAAATATTTGTTTGGCATTTTGGAAATAGTACATATTAACCCAAGAGGGGGAGACTGGAAAAACATATTAAAGAAAAAAGAGAGCCAGTGGCAATTTAGACTGGCAGCGATGTTTACACCAGTTCTCAATGACTATGTTTCCTTGGCATCTATGTTACAGGAAAGAGCCAATATTATATAAATATTATACAAATATATAGTTATTCAATTAGCTTTTATATAAGGTTTTATTCACAAATTTGATTTATTTATTATAAAATTGATTCAGTTTATTTATGTGAATATTTAGTATTTTTGTGACAATGTATTTTTAAATTAATTAATAGTGATGTTATAGGACTTTCAGTATTTAAATGTCAACGAACAATGTATTAGTTTTATTTCTGAAGAAGTCTCATTTAGGAGATGAAAGCGCTAAAATGATTTAATAAAGTCTATATTTTAATAGTAATATACTCCGTTTGTCCAGACAAGTTTCCGTTTTTTTTTTGGTTTTGATAAAACATCCAGTACAACACAATCAATTTATCTAGTATTGTATTAATACATGTTTTGTAAGTGAGAGTGTGAGTGATGACAGTTCTTACTGGGGTGAGGTGAAGAGATACACAGTCCTCCTCTAAAACAATTCTTGATCCTTAAATTTAGTTTTTACTTTTTTCAGTTTGTTGTTATTAGAATTATATCCCATACAAGTGCATGTATATATGTATTTTTCTCTGTCTGTCTCTATATATGCATACTAATATATATATATATATATATATATATATATATATATATATATATATATATAGATATATATGTATATGCATATATTCACACACATATACATACACAGTACACTCTGTTGATCAAATACTGACAGTGAGCAGATGTTGCCTTTCAATAACTGTCAGTCTTCTACTAAAGAAGAGCACTGATCGCCTCTGTTTATGTCAGCTGAGTGCTGCAATGTATGTATTTGCATCTAATATTAATGCACAGAAACACCAGTGCACCATGCACATTATATCCATTTCTGCATATTGAAACTGACCTTGAACAAAAAAAAACTGCATCAAAACTGCACAAATGCAACAAGAGAACAAAAGTTCCCCCTTTTCAATCATTAAAGTATATTTAAAACATAATAATATGACTTTAGATATAATTTGTCAGAATAGTGGTACTGTTAGGGAAAAGATTCTTGGTAAGGTAATGAACAGAGATGGTGTTGGGGCAGTCATAGGGTTAGCTTTTGGGTCACTGGGCATTGACTTTCCCCATCCATCCTTTCAAATGTATGTTAACTTACCCTAACACTGTCACTGCCCTACCCTGACCCTAAACATTGCCTTATCAAAACCTCTTTTCCTACAAATATCACTACATAAAACTCTTACATACATCTCACGTACAGTAACACAAACACAAAAAAAGAATAAATCCATCAGCTGACCCAGTCTTTACTCTAATCCTAACCTGAAAGCACTTACATGTGTGTGTGTGTACACTCACCATACACACATGCATGCACACAGACACACTTACACAAAGCACTGTATCAATCCTCTTCCTTAGTCCTTATTCAGACTTTAACACACAAAGACTTGTACACAGTCCTATTTATAATGCAAAAGTTTCATTGTATCTGGAAGTTTCAGCATTAGAAAATCGTCCTCTAAACTTCATATAAGCACAGCTCACATTCAGAAGGAATACTTAATGGTTCTTGTCTTTGACAATTCTATCAATCAATAATTTGTCCTTTTAAAATAAACATGCAGTAGTAAACGCTGTCAATTACAAGCACATTTGATTGGGTATACTGACAGATATGTGCCCCAGTGGATCCCTGCACTATGGAATAGGCTTCTCATCCATGTAAAACAGAATTTATCCCTAACTCTATTCAATGAAACCTTGACAATTGTATTTTAATTCACAAATTTACCCCTGGTCTCTTATGGACAGAGACAGTCAATAAGAAAATTATTACCCTAATTAACTAGCTCCATTACAAATCTTTAGTTACCACCCTACTAACATGCCTCCCAATGTAGACACCCATGATTCTTGGGAGCCAAACGGTTTGGGGTACGTGGCTATGTCTGTAAGAGCCCTAGTGGTCGTTAGTTTAGTAACATCCTATGAACCTAAGACACCAAATTACATTGCTTTCTCATTGCAGCATTGTAGCCTGCACTGAAAGTCAGAACGTCTGAGTTAGTTTCCACATCTTAAGAGAGAAATTCTGCTGTTATGTTAGAGTGAAAGAGAGGGAGAGAGAGAAAGACAGAGATAGAGAGAGAGAGAGAGAGAGAGAGAGAGAGAGAGTTTATTTATTTTGTGAGTGAACTGTTATATCTAAACAAAAATGAAGAAAATTATAGGCACTGCAAACCAACACAGACTTTGGCCAAAATATAGGGGCACTTCATGAAAGGAGTGTATCTACTAAGAAACATTTAATCAGTCTCTTTGAACAAATTACTATGGTATCCAATATACTGACCACCACAAAGACCGTCTCCTGAATTAAGAAACTGAGTAAGGATAACAATGTTAATGACTACCTTGTTGCTTTTAAAGATTTGACACATAAGAGAACTGAATTCAGTCTGACTGGGCTGATTTGATTTCAAAACAGATAAGGGAAGTGCACAAGACATATATAGGCATGAAAGATACTGGTCACATGTACTAGCTATAAGAAAAAGTAACTGCTGGCTACAGATGGCATATCTTCTAAAACACAAGCAATGAAATTTCATTGGTGGAAATTTCTGATTTAAATCATTTTTTAAACATTAAATTAGATCCACAAGCGAATAGTGAAAGTAACATGATAAACATTTTAGTAGTGAATAAATTAAAAGGTTATGCCAAAGCAAGTTATGTAAATGGGCATTTCAGAGTGACTCTAAGAGAACTGATAAGTTAGTTGTACTACCAGAAAGGTACTAGCTAATGAGCAATCTAACCCTATAACTAAGAATGTATAGAAGTTTGTGAATACAAAAAGCAGTTGGCATCTAAACTGTAATGCTTTAGACATGGGAAGAGGATGAACCTTACTAATCATTGTTCATCTAGTAAATGGAATACTGCCTATGCAAAAATGTGATTTCTAATCAAGATGCTAGTAAGGAAATTGTAAACGCTGTGTCTATCAAAAATATAATTTCTAACCAGCATGGCAATTATTAAAATATACAAATGATATGTGACAAAGTAACTGACAGAATAGCAGAATAAGCATACTGTCTCTGTGTTACTGGCAAGTTAAACAAATACATGGTGTTGGTGGATGGGAAGGAATAAAAGGAGCTGCTAGATTCTGAGAGTAGGGTCATGCTTGTTTAAGGAACTGTGTCCAGAGGCATAAATTCAATGACAACAGGAAGGTAAGAATAATGTGTCTACATGGAGATAGGAATGAGTGTCAGACAGCATAGGTAGTTGTTAGGCTTGCAGTCTAGGGGACACTTGAGGAGTTTAGCCCTAATTTAGAGGTGCCCTAAGCATTGCCTGGTCAAATGGGAGACAGATGAGGACTGAGGGAATCAAATTCTGCACCAGAGGAGATACAACTCACAGCCTAGACCCTCTGTGTCTAATAACATTCATGTAGAACTTCAAAGTCTGTTGGGTAAAGTATTACATCCTGGGGCTTTGGCATCTCATTTACAGCTGGTCAAGACTTTCCTCACTTCAAGACAATGTGGAAATTTTGGGATAAGGGAAAATAGTTACAAACTCTGTGGTATGAATATACCTCTAGTAAAAATGTGTTGCGGGGCAACTTGATATACTGGTACCATTGGTAGTACTGATAATGTGAAAGGGATAGTTATAGGAATTTAATAGGAAATATAATGTCACTTTCACTGGAAGTCATACAAGGATCTGTTTATCAAAAGACCCTGTTACTGAGTATTCCCAGAAAGTCTTAACTGTTGTTAGAGAAAGATGCAAGGGCAGAAACCGAAAGGGAAAATGCATAATGAATTATATGGAACTAGATGAGTCCAGCCATTAAATTAAACAAGAATGCATTGGTGGAGACAGATAGGGAGAAAACTTTAGAAACAACACTAAAAGAAAAAAGGGAATCTTGGCAGAATATTAGGTTTCCCTCTGTAATGTCAAACTGAATAACAAGTCAGAAACAGGTCTCAAAAAGTAAGTACTTGAATAGACAGAAGCTACTGATATAAAAGTAAAGCAACTGCCATAACCAAAAGAAAGTCAATGGAATGAGTTGCCTGTTGAAGAGAAAGGAATTGGAGAGGAAGACATGCCTGTCATTGGATTTGTAGGTGAAGAGATTAAGCATTATGATTCATGTCAGTGTATTGATGCATGTGTTACTGACTTAGCAGATTTGCAAATAAGGAATGAAAACCATAAGAAATTAGAATGAGAATACCTGCAGTACATTAAGCAGTATCAGATAAAATATAGCAAGTACAGAGGGAGACACTGATGAGCAGACTGACCACCTCCTGTAACCATATTTTGTATTCAGCTGAGTGTTGGAAAACAGTTTAGAACACTTGACATGAAATTGCACGTAATGTTATTTAGTGAAGACACTTAGGAATACGTAGAATATTAGCTAGATTTTATTGGTCTGGTGTAAGAAATAAATATGTTTTTCTGTTGAGCAGATTTAATACAGCATCATACTGACGTTGTGCCAGGAAAAGGGTAAACTTAAAATCACATAGCAGTCTATAAACAGAAACTGTAAGTGAAGAATTTAAAAATGCTTAAAATAAGAGTTATTGATGAATTGCAAGGTGAATGCAACAGTCTGATGTGTTAGTGTCTAACCCATAGAACTCAAAGATTTTGTAACATTTACTGAAAAATGAATGCCATATACAGATATAAAGCACATTCAATACCCTAAATGCCCAGGATGGATGAGCTTAAAGAGATGCTATGAAAATCAAGATTCTTGATAACCATAAATTTAGCAAAAGGATGCTGGCAGAGTCTCATCTCTTCACCCCAAAGGCCTTTTTTATTATATTTTCCTAGCCTCTTGACCCTACACAGCTCCTGTCACTTTTAAAAAATACTCATGGATAAAACTCTGAAATCTCATCCCCAGTACTCACCAGCATACATTGCTGACTTAGTAGCTTAGAAGACTGAGAATCACATTTATGCTAAGTACAAGAAGCCATACAAGCTTCTTTGAGACAGACAGGACTTATAGTTAATGCTGACAAAAATAAGCATCACATGACCGAAGACAGATACTTGGCCATGTGACTGTGAGAGGTTTAATTAGACCCCAAACAAAATAAAAGCTGTCAAAAAAGCCTTGTTTGGGCTAGCAGGCTATTATAGAGAGTCTGCATCCATCATTGTTACCATAGCCTGTCCTCTGACAGACCTTAAAGAGGTAATAAATGTATCCATATGAGGTGGCTCATAACAAGAGGAGGTATTTAAATAACATAAAGCTATCTTTTCCCAGAGTTAGTAGTACCCTCCCCTGGCTATACCAAGTCCTTTATTGTATAAATGAAGGCTTCTAAAGTACAGTAAGGAGTTTTGTTATCTCAGGAAGTAAAGGATAAGGACTGCCTAGCCCCCTACCTAAGTAATAAGGTAATTAAGGCTGAATCAAGATACTTTGGTAACTGACCATGCACCCCTAAAAAAGATATGTAAGTAACAGGACATAAGCAGCAAACTGTGCCTGTGAAATATGCCCCTATAGCCTTTTACTTTAACCATTAAGAACAGGCCTGGCAACAGCTACAGGGATGTTTATGGGCTAGTTATGTGCCATAACCCAGCTCATTCAAAACAGAATGAAGGCTGCTGTGATGGGAGAGAGCTGGCCATTGATAGTATATATATATATATATATATATATATATATACTATGTGTCATGGCACAAGTTTGATAGCACAATGTATAGTCAATATGTTATGATAAACAGACCACGTGATAGCCAAACCAAATGTTAATTACCTGAAAAAAAAATGTTCTTAAAAGTAGTACCTGGTAGCAGCAGTGATAAGAGATGGCTGTCTCTCATAGAAGAAGTGGGATTTTGGCCCAAAAGTATGGAGTCTTGGCACACTGTGACCAGGGAAAGGAGTGATAGTGTTGAATTCTATAGAAGAAGGATTTGCAGACATACTCAAGGAGTAAGACAAAACAAAACAGCTTGGCTTCTGCTCTTGAAAGAAGGGTGTTCTGCTCCATTTAAGAGTCTTTGGCTTAAAATGGAACTGTGAGTTTGTAAATGCTGCATTCTGAACTGGAAGTTACTTAAACCACCACTGTGCAAAATTGTGCTTCTCATTATGCATTAGATTTTCAAAGTGAAGTTTGAGTTTCCATTTCACCATAAATAAACTATACTTTTTAAACTGAAGAACGTGTTTCCATTGTTTATGCTACAGTACATATTTATTTATTTTATTTATTGACATTTGTTAACCAGGTTTCTCCAATTGGGATTTGGTCCCATTTTCAGTGGAGACCCAAGGAGAAAAGCTCCAGAAGGTACAATATATAATTATAGTAAGAAAACAAGTACTACAAACAATAATAGCAAACAATAGTAAGGAATAAACAACTACATGTAAAGATTATAATTGAATGAAAAAATAAATTTAATTTTTTTTTTCCTCAGGACAAATTCTTTATTACTGTACAAGTGAGAGAGAGTCAATAGTGTGAGTAGGATCAACTGAGAGTGATGTGAGTGTGGGGGGAGGGGAAAGCTATGTAGGGTCATAGCAGGGACAGGTTCTGGAGTTGAGTAAATGTGCCTTAAGTTCTTTTTTAAATAGTGGAGCGTGAGAGATAGAGCGTATGTCCAGGGGAAGTTTATTCCAAGCTTGGGCCACACAGTGTTTATAGAGTTGCTTACCTACTGATGTATTGGGGTGGTAGATATCGAGCAATTGCTGAGTAGAGGTACAGAGAGATCGAGAAAGGGTATAGACAGAGACTAGGAGAGATAAAGATGGACAGCAGGAGGGTTTAAAGAGCATAGAGTGCAGCATGTGAAATTGGTAGAGATGTAGTAGCTGTGGGAGTTCCAGCCATTAGAGAGACTTTAAGGCAATACAGTGGTGCGTGTTGTTTGGGGAGTTAGTGATGAATCTGGCTATTTTGTGGAAGGTTTGTTGGAATTTGTTCAGGGTATGATGAAGTTTTAGCATCTCAGAGTATTATTTAACAAGTAACAGGGGTTTTGTGAGTATATTGGAGGGGTGAAGCCACACTGAATGAATACCTTAAAGGTTTTACACAGAATTTTGGCATTCACTTTATTTGCTTTGAAGATGCCCTTTATTTTTCAGAGTTATGAGATTCATTTATGATTTATGTATGGTGAACATGAACTTCTGAAAAGCCTCAATCAGTGTGTCACACAGAAGGCTCATGTGGAAGATAAGTTTTGTGGAGTTGAAAGCAAATCATGGTTAGAGAATAAAACTAACAGTCAGAATGTTTATAAGTCAGTAATTATGGAAGAGGTGGCTGGTGATAAGCAGGTTAACAATTTAATACCACAAGGTGAACTACTGTGTCAAATCCACCCTATCACTGAAAAAATAAAACAGGCGCAGATATTCCTTGATATACTTTCTGACCACCATCCAACCTATCTAATCAAAAACTTCTTAATAAATCACACTGGGCCAAAATCTAGACTGTATAAGAGACATTAGCAACTTCGACAAGGACACTTTCCTTGAGACCCCTGAACCACTGCAACTGGACCCCATAAAGACACTTACACTAGAAGCTTTAACCATTAGGCACCTCTGTGGCACAAATTAATCAAAATGATAACTGCACCCTCACTAACACAAAAAGCTGAACAATTAGTAAAAACTATGGATAATGTTTGAAATAAGTGGCACAAGGAAAAATAGAAAACAATTGCCAAAACTATCAACTACTAAGAAATCTCAGTAAAATCAGGTTCTTTTCCACACACACACACACACACGCACACACACGCACACACGCACACACGCACACACGCACACACACAAACACACAAACAAAGAACACATGTATTACACAAGAGCATGGCCAGTACACTTCAGAAATTCCAAGTGTTTCTGGTCTATTGTAAACAATCTTCAAAAACTAGACACATAACCAACCCTTAATCCTCTTTCCTTTGAAACTAATGTCACCATAGATTGTAAGCTCAACGAACACTTTGTAGCTACTACCTGTCACATTTGCCAGCAGTATGTCGACATATCCTCTGTCACCTCAAACTGCAGTGTTAATCATTAAATTAATTTGCATATGAATAAACACCAGTTACTATACTTAAGATATAATACTTGCACAGACTACAATGTACTACTTTAGTAGCAGATGATGTCCCTTCATAATATCTTAAATTAGGAACAGATGAAATTAGCTACCATTTTTCTGGATTCATTTACAAATGCTGACAAGAATCATGTTCCATTAATACGGAAAACCTCTTACATTACTGCAATACATAAAGAAGGTCCCTCCACCGAAGTTTAAAAGTCTCGACATATCATAATACTCCCTCCACTCTCAAATGCATTAGAAATATGTATTGCTAATCAAATCCTAAATTTTACTACCATCTGGAAAGACTATGGATCTGATGAAGTCTTGTTAAGATGTTAAGATGAAAGAACTAATCCCTGAAATAAATGCAAATTCTTTGACACTGTGATCTTACCTGGTTATTATTAACTGCTGTATGGGAATGTTCCTCCCCGAACTTCTTTATGGCGGCCTCATCCTAACTAACCTTCAGGCATCACAAAAAAAAACAAAACTTGAAAAATGCTATGACAAAGTTGCTAAATCTGCAGCAAATACCCCTTTCAGAACCCACCACTGTATAGTACCAAAACCCCTAAATTGGTTAGAACTATCCCATCAACTAATATATGTGCAGCTTCATACCACCTATAAAATTAGCCACAGTCCATCTGCTTGACCAGCATTAAATAACATTCTATATAACTTTGTTCTCAGTCACTCATTATGATCCAATGACCAAAAACTCCTGTATGTCCACAAACCTATCAAATCTGCTGGGCACTGTCTATAAGTAATACCATGTTTCTAAGTCTTAGAACTCCGTATCTGTATCCATCTGGTCAATGCCCTCATTCCCATCCTTCAAAACCATTCTGAAAGACTTTTCATAAAAGCTGGTTATGTTATTGTTCAGCACAAGATAAACAATATCCCTAGTGAACAAGAACCTGTTCATACCTATCATCTCCTTACTCCCCCTTCTTCACTCACTTCCTTACTTCTATCAATTTCTCTCCCATTGCTTTCTCTCTAAATATACCATATGCATGCTTTTCTTACTCTTCATATTGCGATTCTTTTTTGTATTTGACTAACTTCCCTTTAATTTCTCTATAAACTGGCTAGCATTTCTCTAAATATGAAATCATTGTCATATAATTTGTATTCTTAACCAATGTTTTCATATTATGTCTAATCTGGTATAATTATTTTTAACTGTAGACTTTGCTATTGTTTTTAAAATATTTGCAATACTTTGTAGATTTTCTGTTCAGGCCTCCACTGAAAATTGGCTGCAACTCAGTTGGACTTTCCCAGTAATCAAAAATAAATAAATACATGCATACATACATATACTATACTTATTTACTGCACTAAATAACTGTTAAGTGGATAAGTACCTGGAAAGCATTGAAATTGTGTTTTTTGAATATATCCCTTAGGTTCTCACAATTAGGAAGGGGGGGACAAAGGCTAGGGTGCAAGCACAGGATATGTTAGTGAGGACAAAGTCAAAGACATTGTAGACTCTTCCCAGGATTCAGCAAGCTCTGCACGGTGTGCAGGAGCTGCTAGAGGCAATGTGGCCACTGAGAGATCCAGGAACAAGATCCTGGGACGTGCACAAGTGCTCCTGCACTATTCCTACATGAACACACCTCATGTATGCTAATTACCCCATTTGCAGGTAAAAACATTGCAAATGAGGTGAATTAGTGATCTGGAAAGCTGGCAGCCGTCCATGCAGGATTAGTGTAACCTGTAGAAATTTACTCGGCTAGTAACCGAGTGCATTTCTGCAAACTACAAAATGGAGCCATTAGAGCTCCAAATAAAGGGTGTATATAATGTGGAAGGCATGCTAATGGACAAATACATGTCCATTTTCATGGAAAACAGTGTCAAAATAACAAAAAATAACTTTTTTTTGGCCGATTTTGAACGTTTAAGCATAGGGCAGCGGCGCGCAAACAGAATCTGCAGGAAAATAAAAGTAATACCTTGAAAAAAGCTTTTTCTGCAAAATCACAATTTTGCCATTATAGTCAGTGGCAGGCAGAAGACAACAAGGCCACTGAATAGTGGTTGCTAAGGGGGAAAGCTCAGTGTCAGTTTTGTAACTAGGCATTATCAGGCAATTCTATGCAAATGAGGGGATGATACTGAATCACAAATTTCCCCTCATGGCTAGCCTGCACCCAACCGTGTAGGTGCAGGAAAACCACGGTGCAAGCCTAACAGTTAGCTAATATCATAGAGGGGTGTATCAGGCATACTGTAAGCTTATTGGAGCTCTGAGAGCTAAGGAAGGGGGTGTGTCTGAAGCTGCCGCCAAGCACACTTTACATTGCCTAAATGGGTGTGTGCTCCACACACTGGGGTTTAAAAAAAAATTAAACCAGGAAATAGCAGCTCTGTTCACATCTGAGCACTGGGTTTGCACGGTATACCTCAGGGCTTAAACAGGAGGGCAATGGAAAGGGAAAACAGAAGTAGGAAGGTAATCAAGGAGAACTTGTATAGCTGGCAGGTGAAATGTATCAGAATCAGCCAACCACACAGGCAAGAGTCCAGCACACTACTATAAACTATGCAAACACCTTTCCCTCTGTTTTTTCCCACGAACTCTACACCACCTTTGTACACAAATGGGGACATTTTACATAACAAAAACAACAAAATAATTGGGGCTGCATTTGCTCTCATAACTCAACACGTGGAAGAGGCTGAGGGTGTTGAGGATGAGAATGCTGAAGACTGACCCACAGTGAGGAGAAGGAGAAGAGTGTACAGACCCAGGGTAACCTACCAGGGGCTGCATGAGCTGGAGATAGTGGAGCGCTATTGGGTTGACAGGGACATACTACAGCAAATTGTTGAGCTGTGCCGGCCACACCCCATACACAGAACCAACAGAGGGAAACCCATCCCAGTGGATATCAAGGAATGTGTAGGCTTAAGAATACTCACCACAGGTACCTTCCAAAGGCCAACTGGGAAACTCATAGGGATCTCACAGGCATCAGCATCCAGGGTACTCCAACAGTTCCTGGATGCCATGTCAGCACATGCCAGTGAGTACATATATTTCCTCAATACCTTTGAGGCATTGACCAGCAATATGCATCTCTTCCAACAAATAGCAGAATACCCTGAGGTAGTGGGTGCTATAGACTACATGCAAATGCACATCAAAGCACAACCCAGCAAGTGGGGTAGAGTATACATAAACCGCAAGGGCTTCCCCTCCATCAACTTCCAGGTCGTGTGGGATGACCAGGGCATTATAATGAATGTGTGTGCTGCCAGCCCTGGAAGCTATCACGACTCCCACATCTGGCATATGACGCAGCTGTACCAGAGATTTGCCAATGGGGACATCCGATATGGTCACCTAGTAGGGGATTCTGGTTATGCACTGGAGCTATGGCTGATGACACCCATCAGAAATGCACACACACCCGAACAAGAACTCCATAATGAGGCACACACACAGACCACAATCATAACAGAGTGTGTGTTTGGAATGGTCAAGTCACGGTTCCAGTGCCTGGAGATATCCAGTGGAGCCTTGCAGTACTCACCAGCTACATGTACCCAAATTGTCATTGTATGTGCCATGCTTCACAATATGATCCTGTGGAAACAGCTGCAGCAGGAATAGCATGGGGCAGGGCCACACAACCCCCCCACCATTGCCAAGGCCTGAACAGGCACAGAGTGATTTGGAGGAGGAATAACCTGAGTCTGCCCCAGTAGGCAGAAGAGGCATGCGCAGTAAGCTCAGGCCTTGGCAAAGAGGCAACACATAGCACATACACTGACATGATAGGAACCCAGGGAATTACACATCCCTCCAACTCACACATATAGTAAAAGGGATGCCAAACATGACACTACCTGTGCTTAACCATGTATAGGGAGTGAACTATGTGCATCCGACATAGTCAGCCCTCCAGCAACATCCTCAGTACTGGTCAAGCCACAAGGTAAGTTACGCTCACTTTCAATTGCTGAATAGAGTAATATGTTCTGCTACCTTTATCTATGGTATGGATGTGAGCATGTTAGGGAATCGGGTGGCTAAATGGGATGCCAGCAGATAGTAGACACCTATATCAGAAGCATGAAATTCTTTGCAAATACTGGTGTCAACATAGTAGGCAGTACTAGACAAGGTGACAAAACCCATGGCAGGACATGTGGTGGGCCAAATGTGTGTCCATAGGACACATGCATGCATGTCAGTGAGGCTCACATACCCAATAACAGTCGCTGCCTGCAGGACAGGTGTCGACAAACACAAAGAAAAGCTGTGCTAAGGCCTCTGATTGATGGCTATGGAGAACAACCCCCCCTCCAGACCTACACAGACAGACTACAACAGGTCAGACAGTGGGATGTTAGTTCTAGAGGGTAAGAAGTCTGAAACTGAAATGTAGGTCAATAAAAACTAAGAAATGTAGTACATTGATATGCCTCTAGTCTGCATGATAAGTCAAAATACAGAATGAAATGGAGTACCTGAAATACCAGTACAGTCATAACAAATGTGTACAGTTGTCAGGTGTGCCCCCCCCCCACAATCCTATGTAGAAATGCAGTAACATGTATGTGTAGTTATAATAACAGTGAAGCACAGATTACTTGAGCTGGCCAAAGGAGCAGGATAGATTATAGCACGTGTACAATATGCAGGGCTGTGTGTGTTAGGTTGGTGTATGTTGTATATTGTGTGAAAGTGGTCACCATATAGGCATGGTGGGTTGTGTCCTGGTGGCCAGTGGCCAGCACTGTTGATGACAGAGCCAAGTTCTCACAATTGCAGTGCCAAACACAATGCATCCCAGCAAGACACATTTCAGCTGTAATCCATACTAATTGTTCAGATGTAATATCTGTCACCATCTGAAAGATGGACATGGCATATATGTGGGCCCAGACATATAAACAGTACACAGGTGGAAGTACCCTAGACAGAGAATATATAAAATGTTACTGTCAAATGGACACACCTTTGGAATTGTACATACAGGTTAGCAGCACATTAGTTGGCTGTGTAGTATGGAATACTGATGACGTCTGGCCAAACACTGGCAGACCACAAAAGGCACAGGTATGAAGTACTGAGAAACTGCTGATGTCCCTGCACAAGCCAGCATAATTGAATGCCCCACATATATCTGTGAATCAGCTGCAAGTAGCTTCAATAGCACACATGCACCCAGCTCACCCCCCATCAGCTACAGGTACCTCACAGGTCTTATCCCTGCTGTCAGGAATGAACACAATATGACCCCCCGCCTCTGTATGGGAATAGCCACAGAATGCAGCATGCTGAAAAGGTGTCCCACGCGGGTGTGTCCCTAGCTGTAAGCAGCATCCACACTAATGGATCAATAAGGACAGAAATTATTGACATTAACACCTTGCACACCTACCTTGTCACCCCAGGTAATATAGTGGCTTGCAGCCACTAAACTGTAGGAGTGACACAATACACCGGCCAGCTATAGATGGCCTGCGTCACTACCAAATACCCTACAGTCCTCTGTCAAAAGCCTGTGTCTCACCTGTACTGCCAATGTATGTTATCTCATAAACTCTCAAATAACATAACATGATCCACAGAACCCAAATGCAAGGCCATGTTGACAAATCCCATTAGCATGTCCACCATGTCCTCTGTCATGAACTGTAGACCAACCCCTAAATACTGCTGGGATGACATAATAACTATAGGGATACTTATCCGATAATGTTGGCATAATGTTCAGAAGAGGATAGAATAACAGAGAGGGGGTTAGATGCATGGACACCATGGAGTGTGTGAAGTCTGAAACTCAGCTGTGTGCACATATTATCACTGCCTGCAAACACAGGAATGGGTGGCTACAAACCTGCTTGTAAACCACAATGTGAAGGGGTAATGACCAGAAATATGAACCCTGCCTCTGGGTAACCTGTGTGAATCTGTACAGCTGTGAGGTATGGCCAAAGCAGGATATGGACATACTGTCACGTCAATGGATGTACAAGTATGAGATCCTCAGCCACCATAGTACAAAGGTAATGAACCATTTACCCAGACCCATCAGCAATTGTCTGCAGCTCCCCCTCCAAAATGGCATGATTGTGCAAGAATAGGTAGGCTGCATACCTCAATACTGAACACAGCTTCATTCATCCTGTGTTCCCCAGGAATTTTTTGCAAGCAAATGTGTATACCTGTCAGTAGTTGATGACATAAAACATCACAGTGTAAAATAATACATATGTCTGAATATCTCTGCTAACACCAAAATCATGTAGCAGAAGCAGCACAGACCCAATTACTTACAGTAACCCACTAATCTTTGCCCATTGTGACCCCATATTGTCAACCAATCTACAGATAGCCTGCAGAAACATGTTTCTAGCTGTAGGTGTAGAACACAAAAGCCTGCACTAGAGTACAACCTACCTGGAATGGATTCACACATTCAATACAGAAGGTCATACTGAGCATGCTCCCACACTTAAAGAAATGAAGCCCATGTCTGGCAACAACAGTGGTCTTTACATATCTGACAGTCTCAGGTGTTTGTGCACGCACTCCACATTGCACACCAGTCATGCTTTGCACGCACATCAGATAGGAATACACACATATATCCAAGGATAACACACTATAATAGACCAAAGTTACACATACATAGATGTATGGAAGAGAGTGACAAACAGTGACAAAAAGGTTCCCATCATGTCTGTCCCACCCAGCACTCATCCAAATGGCTAAAACCACATGATGTGCAAATGTCAGTCACTGTAGATATTTGCTTCTGGTATCCCTCAGCACTATAGTGTCTGTGGTGCTTGTGATAACTGTGTAACATGACTGTACAAGTCATTATTCATCCAGCAGTTGTTGTATACACATCCCTGTTAAATTTAAACCTGTGTGTAACTGAGTGTTGTGTGTGTGCTTCCAAATGAATTGTTTGTGGCCCATTCACACCCACTGCATTCCCCATTGCCATACTTTGGCAAATCTGCTGATGCCATTCACATTGAAAAACACCTTTGGAAAAAAATAGCCATATACGCTCTGTGGCATGTGCTATAACTGTGTAATGCTGTAGTGTGATATACTAATTAAGTAGGAGTTCTAATCTCAGACATGGCAACTGTGAGACTTCGTGTGTGTTTGTCTTTGTAGGGATCAATGCTTTTGAGGTCATTCACAGTCACTACACTTTCCATTGCCTTTCTTTTGCAAGCCTACTGATGTCATTTCCCTTGATGTACATCTTTGGGAAAGGAGTAGCCCTGTAAGCTTCATGGTGCATGCTATAATTGCGTAATGCTGTAGTATGATGTACTAGCTAGGTAAGAGTTCTAATCCCAAATATGGCAACTGTGAGACTCTGTGTGTGTCTATTTATCATAAGTATTTGTGGGGAGGTAGCTGTGGTTGTATAATAGCATGACTCATTGTGGGGTGGGTTTTGCAAATTTCTTATATGGAAGACCTATTATATGTCACAATGTCCACCTTACAAGGACAACAGATATCAAACAGCAGAGAGGCTGGTGTAGACAATCCATACCCCTACATGTGACATAATGGATTGGGGAACAATATAGGCAACCCTTGTATTTCCCAGAGAAACTCTCTACCCATGTCTCATGCACAAACACACTTGGGTAGGCAACAATCACTATGTTGGTAGTTCCCTGCATATTGCCCACAGATAGCAACCACAGTGTGATTTCAGTGCACTACAGAAGACATGGCACCCTGTTCCATCCCTACAATAGGCAAATAATTGCATACAGTGGTCCTTTGCTATGTTCCACACTGGACGCCTGCAACAAATGTAGAGTCAGCAAATGTAGCCTACAAGGAAATACCATGCCTTATACACATGCCCTGTGTGGAGAGATCTCACTAATACCAGTGAATACCTGTATCATGCTGTCAATGTAGGTGCAGGATCCACCTGAGTTCCATTGCCAGTTCTCTCCACTTTAGGTAAGGAATGCCACATCAGATGATAATCTGTCCACACAACTTGCCCCCAGACACCCCAGGTACACTTTCACATGTCACAGAACACACATGTGGGACATGTGCACATCCCAGACACCATCCATGTTATGGAATATAGAGCACACACATGGCAAGCATTGCACAGCACTGGCCACCCACAATACTAACACAGATGAGTGGATGGTGAATACAATACCCACCTGTGTGGGCCAAACCAGAGACTACACCCCTGAGCCACACTGCAGACCATTGTCATGTGCCCTTTTGCCAAGGTATACACTTTGCCTAGCCATGTACAGCCTTTTGGCACAGTCAACCACTACACACCTGTGAAGCAATGAACCCATGCATGTCAGTACTGGCAATCCTGTGTGTGTGTGTGTGTGTGTGTGTGTGTGTGTGTGTGTGTGTGTGTGTGTGTGTGTGTGTGTGTGTGTGTGTGTGAGAGAGAGTGTGTGAGTGTGTGAGTGTTTGAGTGTGTGAGTGTGTGTGTGTGTGTGTGTGTGTGTGTGTGTGTGTGTGTGTGTGTGTGTGTGTGTGTGTGTGTGTGTGTGTGCGTGTGTGGAGATTAATGATTTGGAAGCCATTCACACTAACTACACCTCCCATTGCCCAACTGAAGCATGCCTTCTGATATCAGTCATCTTGACATAGCCATTACCCATATATCAGCCTGATAACCTCTGTGGTACAAGTGATACTTGAGTAATACTGTAGTGTAGCAAACTAGTTAGTTAGGAATTCCAAACCTGACCCTGCCAACTGTGATAATGTGTTGGAGTCCCTGAGAGAGTGTGGCTGTGTCATCCTTGATACCTGCTTTTGTGGACAGGCACATGTACTACACCTACCTTATCCCTCCTTTATCACTGTTGCTGATGTCACTCACCTTCAAATATACCTTTGGAGAGCTTTCCAACCTGTAAGCTCTGTGGTGCATGCAATAACTGCATAAAAATGTAATAGCAATACACATTCAGGTAGGCATTTGAAACCCCGTACTGGTAAGTGTGTGACACAAACATACTTAACTTTTACTACCCTACCCCCTTCCTTTTTTACTTTGTGTCTGTCTGTCTCTCTCACTCCCTCTCTGGTGGATGTGGAAAAGTGCGCCTGCATTGCTTAGGCATCAGCTTGTGTTTTGTAAGTGATTTTCATGATCAGCTGATGGCCTCTGCAAGAATTGCAGTCTCCAACTAGTTGATTGCATGTGGAAAAGTTGTGGTAACATTTTCATAGCCAATTGCATGGAAACACACTCCTAAAACCTTTGTTATATTTGAGGACAAAACCTGGACATTATTTTGTAGTGTGTACTGTAGTGAGGTCTGTGTACTTGCAGTGATTGTCGACAGAACATGTATTACAAATATGTACCTTGGCCTGTGTACAGGCTGTGGTAGATATCATTGTTCTTGGTCCTGTTCTATCTGATGTACCATGCTGCTCCAGTGTATGGTATCCTATTGGCATACATGCTTGTAGGGCCAAACCCACACATGTCCCATACCACAGGCAGGCATCAGAAAACACTGTGTATTGGCCCAGTGTATGTAGGATTAGTGTGTGAGTGGCACATATGAGGATGGTGTTGATCAGGCAGTCTTTATACTGCAATATTAAGCACGCTTACCATATGTGGCTGTGGCTGTGTTCAGACTGGTTGTGGGTATTCGCTTTCACACAGGTGTCTGTTACTCTGTGCTGTTGCATGCTTGTAGAGCCTGCTATATTTCCAGGTACATGTGTATTCCCCATAAGAGATGTAGGCCATTGTTGTGGCAGTCTGCCTGCAGTTTGCACAGTGCTTTGTGACATGTCTAGCAGCTCAGTGTACTTACCCAGTGTGATGTTATGTCCAGATATTTGTCAGATCTGCTGCTGCCGGGCCACCATAACTGTTATGTATGTCTGACAAAGCAGTGGGATGCTGTACACATGTATGTCACTAACAAGTGAGTAGTATGTGGGCTTGTGACCTCTGATCCTCTGGTTATTATATGTCAGGACAGACAGGAGTGTATGAATTCATAAACTGTGTGAGCATATGCATTCCAGTATGTATGTGATGTACTCATTACATGGCTGTTAACATCCACTTTCTCAGGCTTGGTCCACACGTCATGCACAAAGGGGTCTGTGTATACTTCTGGAATGAACAGAGTGTGTCAGACTGTTCACTTTTATTGGGCATATCTCTACTGTATTCCACAGCACCATTACTGTAATATCTGTGGTACTGTACTATGATGATCTTAGGATGCCTGTCAGTAACTGATGGCGTACATGTTAAAATCAGATGTGACTTCCAGCACACTTTTCTGTTAAGACAACCCCTGTTACAGTAGCAACAGTCTACATTTATACTTGCAATACTTACATGACGTCCCCTTGCACTAAAAGGTTGCGACTACTGGTACTGAGGTATGACTCCACTATGTTCTTCACGTATGTCAAACATAAGCTACATAGATTTATACACATATACATATATACATACATATATGGATATATATATACACACACGCACACACATACACTTCACATATACAGGTATATATATATATATATATATATATATATATATATATATATATATATATATGGTTTAACATTACAATTTCTCTGTGCAATTGCATGGCTGTGAAGTATTCGAACAACAGATGTTTGAATACTTCATATTTCAGCAGGCTATGTGA
>NC_056733.1:490785480-490787980 GCF_019279795.1 Protopterus annectens | reverse complement strand
CAGGATAATGACATCTTTAATAAGTGTATTTAATGCCATGTACATAACATGCATCTATGTGCTGTCATTACAGTAGCAAGGGGTGTGAGTCTACTGTCTGGGACACCTGAGTATATCTGGCTAGTACAACATTCTTTTTTGTTTGAATGTCTTACATACATGGGTAGTATCCCAAGTTATAAGGAGTCACACTGGCATGTAGTGTATCATTACGTTACTACTGTTGACAGTGCTTTCCCATGTACGAGTAGATTGCAGGATGTAGTACTGCAACCAAACATCCCTAGATGCAAAGATGGACGCTGAGTCCTCACTGCCATGTTCCTGGTGTGTGAGCTGTGTCTCATGAAATATTTCCTACTGGACATTGATCTGACGTGGAAAATTACTGTAGACTACTGTGTGTATAGCACATGTCAGTGAGGGCTGCTGTCATCTAGTAATAGCATACCTATTGGTGACAGATGTCTAACTGTCAATACATTGATCCTAATGCATGTCTAGCTGGCTAGCTGATGTCTGTCTGTCCTCAGTACAGATGTGCAGATGGCAGGTATCCATCTTGGCTACTTACAGGCAATCTATGCTTGACTGACACTAACATGTCTGCCCAGTTGTATTATGAATTCCACAGCTAGGAATCCACACCCTGTATGCACCACATGCCATGGATACCTCAACTACACTACCACAGTCAAAAGAACATGCTTGGGTACATGTTTCCAAGACAGACACTGACCATGTTATGTAATACATGTTGCATACATGTCAACTGGAGCACCTCACTGGCCCTCTGCAAGAGGCAACAATATGATTGGCTGATTCATGTAACTCTCACCCTGAGGATCACCACTGTGGTATCTGTTGATAGATGGCCTGCTGGCACATTGCAGTTGTCATGATACCACTGCACATACATCCCCTACACTTCCCATCTCTCCATGGGCAATAGCCTGGTACACACCTATGAACACCGATGGACCCCAGTATTGACAAATGTGTACCTGTGCATTACTGAGAATATCAGTGTCTGTGTGTTTGTAGACCTGTATTTGAGAATACCCTGAGGCCCTTTACACCCACCGCACCCCCCCCGTTGCCATAGTTAGATGTGGCTGCTGCTGTACCGGACATTGCATCTACCTTGTTACATTCTTCTCCCTAAGGGCTTTCTGGGGCTTGCAGTACCAGCACAACACTGTTTTACAAATGGGTTGATAGGCATGGGATACCCACTTAGTTCTGGAAAGTGTGTGTATGTTTGCATGTGTGTATATTTGTAGGGTACTGCATAGTGAGGCCACTTTCTCCTAATACAATATGCCTTGCCACACAGTATTAGGGATAGTGATGTTGCTGATTGTAAGAGCACCATGACAATGCATCACCCTACTATCCCTGTGGTAGGTGCATTAGATGCATATCCCTGTAATAGCAATCTTAGGATTGACAAGGGGTTGTATGTCAGTTCTGGTCAATATGTGATGGTGGGTATGTCAGGGTGTTATCATGGGTTTCAGTGCATACAATATCCACTGTGGGGAGGGGGTACTGGATATAGTGTCTTTACACCATGGTACCCCTGGTGTATGTCCCATATTCCACTGTATGGGGACCACTGTCACCAACAATCATACAGGTAACTGATAACACTATCCAGCCCAGTTATGCATGTGCTGTGTGCAACTTATCTGTAACAAAATGGACACACTGACAAGGTAAGCCCAGGTCTCTAAGATATGTGTCTGACTGTTATGTGTTTGTCAATGTGTATAGGACAGTATGCCACATTATGTATTGACCATAAACAACCAGTACATCCTCCATTATCATACTGTACAGGCCTGAGGATGTTCTTTATGTAACATGTAACCTGGAACACACCTCATCCTAAAAGCTGTGTGATTTGTGCAATTAAGGCCACACACATCAGTAGCACTACATACCTAGTTAGGGGTTCTATTCCTAGTGTTGCCAAGTGAGAGTATGTGTGTATGTGAAGGAATCTACTTCTGTTTGCAGAATATACATGTCCCAGGAGGTCATCTATCCAAGAACTGTCTGGCATATGCTAACCTTTCACATGTATAATCCTGTGGAAATACATTCCATCACAACTAGTGGTAAATTTGTAAATGCATTATTCCCCACTGTATAGGTGTACAGTGATACTGGGGTTGGTATATATAGCTGGGTATGGCTTTTGTGGACACAACACCATCATTGCAGGTACTGTTGAGTGTATCCCCCCACTTAGCTGGCTGTAATACTGTACAGTTCATGTTAACAGGTTAAGTAGTTTTCAGTCACACTATCTGTGGTTCTACAGCACCTCTCACCTTCCAAAGGGTAGGGCAGTGCCACCCACACCAGCACACCTATGTTTACCTAGATGAGGATTGCACTACATTGGAGAAGGGGACATATACCCTGCCAGTACCAACGTCAGTGACATTAATCTAGCGGACTGCTTATTTCCCAATGTGTTGTTGTGCCTATT
>NC_056733.1:490700480-490780480 GCF_019279795.1 Protopterus annectens | reverse complement strand
ACTCATGAAGAATGCATGCTGTCAGTACCTAAAAAGCTGTTTCCACAATATGTTATCTGGAGTGTATGCACACATATGCTTCCAGTGTTTGTGAATGCATGTATTCCCCATATTTGCTGTCCTAACATAGGATTCCATATTACAAATTCATTGCTCATGTTAGGACCATATTGCAGGTTGTAAGGGTTGTGGAATGCAGGATTGTGATATGCCATAGTGTAGATCTGTAACAGTTACCATTGTAATAGTGGTATATACACTGTTGTAGCACTGTATAAGGGTGATGTTTCAGACATGTACCTACTGTAGGCCATTTGTCCCACCATTATGTTCATCTCTGTGCACACATTTTACAATCACAGGTTGTTAGTTATATTGCAGGACTCTTACATACCCAAGCCACCACGGTGACCACTGTGATGCAGTGCAGTTAACAGCAACAATATGTGAATATGTACAGCATGTATTATGGGTAGGTGTATTAAATGTGTGCATGGAATATACCATGGCCATAACATGACCGGTGTATTGGCAAGCCTGAACAAACACCATACTCACCAGCTACAGGCTGCTGCCCCAGAGGTGTACCAGAGGGACTTACATAATTGTGTGAGAAATGTGATCTCAGTTGCCACACCTGTGACATTGGTACGGGGTGGGTGCAGCATTATAGTACAACAGTACAAAATCTTAAAAATATAGATTATGCACATCTGTTTATTACTACAATGCAGCAACAGAATATATATATGTCATCTCATATATGCATGATCTAACTCTACAGATGTGGATGGATATGCAAAAGTGGTCTATTGATGTGCCCTTTGGCCTTACCTGCACACTCCTCAGCCATTGTGTGGGTAGCACCCGCCTCCATTATGCTCTCCACTGGGTCTTTTGTTTGCGAGCGGGCAGGTGCCCCGAGGCTGGTGAGGAGCTCCTTAACATGTGTTGTGGGGCTGGATGGCATGACCCCCATTGCAAGCTGGTCCCCCCTAACCGCAGCAGCACGACAACTGGCGTGGCGGAGTAGATCAGCGCATCAATGTCGGACCTGCTCATAACTACGGTTATGCAGGCCGACATCATTTACCCTGTGGACAAGATTGTTCCACAGGGTGGCCCTCTCTTAGAGATCATGGACTGCATGCCCGAATAGGGTGTTGTAGTACTACACCAAGTATGTGATGATGACATCATTCTCCTCCACTGTGTACATAGGAAGTCTGTCCCTGGACATATTGTTTGAAAGACATAAAGAGGGAAACAGGTCTGAGGACCTCATACTGCAAGGATATCATAGTTTTTAATACACATCTCTGTCTCCCCCCACCATATCTGCAACAACAATCTGATCACACAACTCAACGGGTATGTCTACAAAAGACCTACCATTGGGACATATATCATATTGTACAACGATTTGTGCTATGTATTTGCAGTCATGTTCCACACTATCATTGGTGGCCTGTTATGAACAATGCCGCCTGCATGCCATTGTAAGGGCCACTATGGTTCCATATATGCATGTGTTCTGTTTTCAATGTGACTGCTGCACATCTGTTGCTTTGTGTTAATGGGGATATCTATGCATGCTGTTAGACATAATTCCAGAATGTGTGGACTATTACTACCCACATATGTTCTATAACAGTGACACAATAGCATGTTTGGGAAGCAGTTGCCAACAGAACCACCTCTTCCACCTCATCTGCCCAGGATTCCAGGCCACATCACATCTGGGATCCACCCTGGGACCTCCACATCAACTGGTCCTGCACTATCTTCAGGGGGAACCACCTCAGGTGGTGGTGTTCACTCCCCCGGGAGCACACACAGACAGGATCCTGACACCCGAAGTCAGGTCCAGGGGCTGGTGCATAGGGGGCTCCACAGAGACTTGGGGGATATGCTACAGCACCTTGAGGCCCTCAGTACACAATCACATAGTTTGCATGCTATTCCTGCTCAGCCCCCAGCCCAGGCACCTTCAGGGTCGTGAAGATGATGCTGTGACTGCCCATGGGTGGGGACCTTCGTCCCATTGTTTCCATATGGGGGCCCATGGGCATCCACATTCCAGACAATACTCCCCACTGAGGTGTTTACCCTCCACATGTGTCATATACCAGCCCTATATGCTGTCTTGTCTGTCTTCCAACCCAACCTACCTCCCCAAATATACCTACTATCCTTCACCAAATTTCCAATCCCACCTTCACAAACAAGGGCAATGTGTTCCCAACATGGGGTCCACATCTGACATAACTGTCCATTTTGCACCCACTTACTGCTCACACATATCGTGCAGCACTGTCATTCAGCAGTAGGGGACAGGATTTATATAAATATGTGTGAGTATATGTAGACATACACGTATATATATATATATATATATATATATATATATATATATATATATGTGTGTGTGTGTGTGTGTGTGTGTGTGTGTGTGTGTGTGTGTGTGTGTGTGTCTATTGATATATATATTATAAGCTGTATATATATATATATATATATATATATATATATATATATATATATATGCCAAAAAACTTAGTTAAATATTGAAGAAATAGATTATATATAATAAAACTTCAACATAATAACTAGAAGAAAACAAATAAAATAAAAATAAAAATTCAAATAAAAGTCTGAGAGCCAATAATTAGTGCTTTTATCCAGGTTTAATGTACTGGACTTCTTCAGAATGTTTAAAAATACAAATAATGTGTTTATAAATAAGCATCATCTGTAATAAGATGATGACAACAAAATTCCAAAACCAATAGAAAGCCAAGCGTACATAAATATGTAAATTCTATAGTACAGTAAGACATGAATATTCAATAAATGTACAGAAGTTCATGAATAAGTAAAAGGAAAACAGAACTACAGAAAATATAATAATTACTGGTTCCATTTTAAAGCACATCTGATATTTATATGTTCATTCAAACCAGGTGGGGCTTCGGCATTTAACAGAAGATGCCAGCGCAACTCCTTAACTTCCAGTAAGGTGTTTTTGTCTCCAAAAAATAAAGGTACATGGTCTAAAACAAAGAAATTAAATCCTGTAAACAAGGTGCAAGTGTTACTATGTTTAGCTAAAGCATTGTTAGGATCAATTAAGACATCCTTCCTGTGTGTGGGCAGCAGTGTTACAGACAGCAGCAATCAAAACCTCTTAGAAGAGGACTTGCAGACACAAGCCAACTATATATTTGTATAAGGTTTCAGACCTACAGACAGTGTGAGTAGTGTTGTTATATGCACTGTATACCACTAGTGTTACAGGGTTTGTGTGTGCATACTAGTTTAGCATGAAATGTAGTCTGGCTGCATAGCTCTCAACTGTGGGCCTATCCACATGATAGCCAGAAGAATGGCTGTTATGCTTTGTCCGTCCACCACACAGGTCTTGTCTCAGATATATCACTGGCATTCTGTCTGTTGAGTGCTATCAGTACATGGCTACATCCATTTGTGTTTCTGACTTCATATTCCTGACTAAGGAGTATGTTGCAACCAATCCTGCAACACCAGCAACTTTCTCAGTGTATAACAACAATATTGCAGTTATGGTCCTGTGTTCCAGTCTCTGTCCTCCCCCTATATACCAGGCTTTGTCCATATGCCATGCAGTAAGAGGTTATTAATTAGTGGTCTATGATTATGTCATGCTGCCATTCCTGCCACCATTCCAGTGGTGTTGTGGTCCCCACACATATTGTGAGGTAGGGGCCAGATATATATGGGCTACAGCTGGACAAAACGTGTGTGCCCTTCTGAAGTCCAGAGGTCAGTCTATGTAACATTGTTATATGCCCCTGTAAGACATTCTATAAAGGAGGGGCATGCACCATATATAAGCTAAGCTCTTACAACATGTGAGGGATATCAGTAGTAAGACACCTTAGGGTATATGGCTGTAAATTCTCATACATTTCACCTTGGGAACATTGGTAGGCAAGTGCTTACTGTCATACAGATTTTTCTGTTTGTCAGTGTGATAGTGATGTTTTAAGTTAAGCATTGTTATGTAATAGATACATCTTCATTGTGACAATTTAATTATTTTCCTCTAGGGGCTGTGTACAGAGTGTAATTGGAGACTACCAAACTACATCTGCATTACTTACTGTTGATAGATTCTTATCTTCTGGCCCAGTGTTTCTTTACTGTCATACTACTTGAAGGACTTGGCCTGGACAGCAACATATGTTATGCTTTTGGATTACTGTATAAAATGTTTTGCTTGTTTGTTGCATTACTCAGTTAGTATGTATTTTAAACACCTAACAGCTATATGACATGGCAAATACAACTGTAATAGTACACAAATAAACATTTCTTATGTATGCAAACCTGTGGGTGGTGTCATATCCTTTGACTTCTCTGTGGGTATATGTTTCATGCAATAATTGTCTTTTGTTTGAGAGAAGCATACACTGTCCATTGTAAAAGGTGGCAATTGTAGGAATACTGGCTGTGCACCCTGTAAATATGTATCTTCCTTTACAAATGTATACGTTGTAATATACATGTGTGTATATATATATATATATATATATATATATATATATGTGTGTGTGTGTGTGTGTGTGTGTGTGTGTGTATATGTATCATTGGAATGATTACTGCTTCCGTATTGTACATTCCCTATGGTAGCCAGACTGTACTGCATGATATGTTATTGATACCATCCTGACATCGTACAGGTGGGATGGATTACTGTTAACTTCTTGTGGTTATGTTGAGTAGGCTCCTGGGTATGGGACTTGCAAGTGTTGGTATTGTGTTGTAAGGCAGATCTGTTTGGCTGTGAGGGAGGGGATGATATCAATAATTACAAGAGGTACTTAGACTGGGCCCCCTCACCCCCATTAATGGTGCCTTTGATCATATATGTATTTGTTGTGTTCTTATATATATATATATATATATGTGTGTGTGTGTAATACACACACACACACACACACACACACACACACATATATATATATATATATATATATATATATATATATATATATATATATATATATATATATATATATATATATATATATATATATATATATATATATATATATATATATGTTTACATATATATATATATATATGTTTACATATATATATTGATATATATATATATATATATATATATATATATATATATATATATATATATATATAGACATGTATATGCTAGCATATATATCTATAGATGCATACATATATATGACGTAAAGGACCTCTTCAATGTCATACTGCATTCTGAGGGAATAGAACTGTTTTATGACTATCTGTGTAAGAATTCACAATATACACACTCTAGAATACTTACACTCAGGGCACTAATAGAGTTGGTCCTTTAAAACAATTACATTCTGTTTGAAGGGCAATTGTTTAGGCAAATGAAGGGAGTTGCCATGGGGGCAGTTTGTGCCCCTGTCTTTGCAAACATTGTCTTGGCCCAATGGGAGTTGAACAAGGTGTTCCCCTTTGATGGTTATAGGAGGTGTGTATTTCATGGCAGATACCTGGACGATATACTTATTCTGTGGGGAGGTAGTGAAGGTGTACTGTATGACTTTGTTTCTTATTTTAATACTAGTTCCTCCTTCTTAAGATTCACAATGAGAGTATTAGTTACTTAGACATCAAGATCAAGAAAAATAAAGAATTCAAAAAGTACACATCTATTGTTTATAGGAAACCAACATACTGTAACACTCTACTCCATTTTAATAGCAGCCACCCCCTGCATCAAATTACATAGATACATTTTATGATGAAAGAGACAAATTGTTGGGTATGTTGGAAAAAGGGGATACCCACATGGATTTGGGAAACCTATACTGGAAGAAGTCACTCAAAAAAGAATATCAGGACATTTTTATCCATTGTTGGATCTCGGCAATGGAGGTGGTACACACGGTGCAGTCATGGATGGTAGTGACAGTAACCATGGTGTATATAAGAAAGCTATGATCCTGACATATACCCCACAGAATTCTCTATTTAGGGGCATCCTTTCTAAGAACTGGTTTATCCTACAACATGATGAATAGATAGGTAATGCAATGGGTAGTAAACCGCTAGTAGTGTACAAAAAAAGACATCAGTCTTAAGAATATGTTAGAAAGGAACAAGGCGAGGGTAGGATCTTACAATAGTGGGCGCACCATGAAATGTGGACATTGTTCGCAGTGTAAATTTATCCTAGTGGGTGACAGAATGAATATTCCTGGGAATGATATGGTGAAATCAACACACTGAAATAACTGTGGTTCTAAAAATGTAGTCTATATTGCAAATCTGCATTAGAGTCTACATTGGAAAGACGAAAAACTCCTTCAGATTGCGGATATATCAGCATATGTATGATATTGGGAAGGGAATGTCAATAACGACCTTGCTAAGCATATTATTAAATTTCCAGAGCATTATTTTAAATTTACAATGCTTGAACATCTAGAATACAATGAGAGGGGGGACCAAATTACCTATTCCTAGAGTTCAAGGGAATGATTTGGCAACTAAGGGTTAATGCCATGAGCCCCCCTGGATTAAATGAGATACTTTCTTTATCTAGTTACCTCAAGTTAAAATCAGATTGCCATTTGTAATAATAATAGAACAACATGCACATTTTAAGCATATATTGGTTATTCTGTCTCATATCTTGTTTGGTTATTTACTTTGTTTTTTAGTTTTTTTTTAATGAATCTTCTTTAATAATTGTGGCAAAATATATATTTTATATGAATTGCTTTTAAGGAATGTGTGAATATATATAAAATATAGGGTTTTGGGTTCAGGACTAATGCTCGTCTGGCCGTTTCATCAAATGTGAAGCAGCCGGGCATAGCTACGCGAAAGTGCTTTTCACCGAAGAAGCACTTTCGCGTAAGTATACCTGTTGTGGAGATTGCACTACAGTGGGGATAAGGGAAAATTCCCTTTTCCCCATTGTAGTGCAACCTCGGAGTGAGAATATAAAAGTAGGGTATTGTAGGGGGTGCAGGGGGCTTGCCCCCATGCAAAAACATAAATGTAATGTTCATTTTTTTTAACACACTTTAACGAAAGCACTTTTTTGGTGAAAGCTCTTTCGTTAAAGTGTGTTCAGTGATAGTGGATTCGGACTGTTGAATTTTCATTGAACAGTCCTAGATCCAGGGTTTTGTATTTTTTGTAATGAAACTTAACATCAGTAACCATTTAACAGGGCGTATGGCTTTAAAAATGTTTTAAAAATGTTTTTGGAGGAAAGTTAATTGACTTGATTAAACACATGGTAGTAAATAAGGTGGATGTAAAGTGTGTTACAACATTCTGAAGAAGTCATTGTATTATTAACTGAAGAAAGTGCTAAATAAAGAACATCATTTAACTAAGAGTGTGACCTGTTCTTCTGATTTTACTACATATATATGTATATATATATATATATATATATATATATATATATATATATATATATATATATATATATATATATATCATACTCATACATCTACAGATATAAATACATTTCCTGTACTGTTGAATGACTGTGCTGGATGATATGTTTGAGAAAACATCAGAGTTATGTCTATCTGGATGGCTTAATGGTACATCAGTTTGGCTGTGGTGTCCTGGGTTTGAGATTTGCAAAGGTTGTTTATTTTGTTGCTGGGTGGACCAAGGGCTGTTGGATACATAGTGATAAAGGAACTTTTATGCAGTTGTAAGCGGGTTTGCGTGGGTTTGCACGATAGTAAGCAATGCTAACTTCCGGTTATTGCTTACAGAGAGTTTGCCTCAAAATTGCTTAACCTGTGTACACATTGCTTACCCCCATGCAAACACGCTTAGACCCACTTACTACTGCTTAAAAGTGCTTACTCCCACATACCCCCGCACTAATTTAGAAAGAAATGAAACATGGGTCTTGAGAAAGTGGTAGATTTGGACACTCTATTGATTTATCATTCATTACACATTATAACTTTGTTTAGTATCTCTGATTCATGTGTGCATATACTGTATGGCACACTTGTATTTGTCTGTGGATTTTACCACATTATTGCAATGACGCTTTAGATCTGCACCTAATGCAGTACTCCATTTCACAAATATATGTTATTTAGTAGGTTATACAGCAAAAAAAAATTTCATATATTGCTTTTACATGGAAAATGGAATTTACTACAGTGAGGATTAAACCAGGAATGACTGCTCTCAAAGTGAACACTCTGACCACTACATTATTGCAGTACTGCTTCAACTAAATGTATCTTGCTGTTTATCTTCTTGTGCTATTTAAGCTACAGTATATGTAGCTAAGCAATGGGCAAAAATGCACACCTACAGTTACCTTTAATCTGTCTGATAAAAAAAATTGACAAAGCTTGACAAAATGAGGTACAGCTAGGGACATATTTTAAATATTGCTCTTATAAACTTAAGTAAGTTGCTAGAGTAACAGGATTTGTTTTAATATAACGTTTACGGATTTGGTGTCTGAAACTCAAATTTATGCCACTATTTCATGACTTCAATCCTGAGATCATCCCAGTGATTTGCCAGGACAAATGGGGTACAGGCCAAATGTATGGGCGAAAAATCTGGACATTATGCAAACATCTGTACAGTTGGGAGGTAGGAAACTGCCTATGAGTGTTCTTGCTCATTCTTGAGTGCAGGGACATGTGAATTGTGAGAGCTCTTCTCACAGGCACACCCCATGAACTCGTCCATGCTACATGTCCATTAGGAGCAGAGGCAGCGTGCCTTCATAACTATGCATGGCAGGCTGCTGCGCTGCTCTTAAACGGTTAGAAGCTTACTGAATCCCAGAGTCTATCATGTACGTTGAGAATGTATTCAAATATGTTGGCATTGATAAACCTTATGTAATGCTAAGCATGTTTATTACTTGTTATATAGGCATTTCATTTGATGGTTGGGTAAATAATGTTACAGAATAAAATGTGTTTAATTAGAGATAGATCTCATCTAATAGATTTATTATTTTTTATTATTTTATTTACTTATTTATTTTACATTTGTTGACCGGGTTGGTCTGACTGAGCTAATAGCCCCTTTTCAGAGAAGGCTTGGGTAGAAAAGCTCCACAGAGTTACAATACAAATATATAAAAAGCAATAATCAAAAACATCTTAGCTATTATACACTAAAACATATTGGAAACTGTGATAACAAAAACCATACAGTTTACAATAGAGTGATAAGTCAAATTAAATAGCTGTAGTAAGACAACAAGAGTGAGTAGGGTCAAGATACGGATAGATAGTGTATAGTTTTAGTGTGCAAGGTTAATCATGGAGGGAGAGTGCAAAGACAGAACCAGTGACTTTTCAAATACTCTTTGGTAGCTGTTTTGAATTGTTCCGGTTGTTTAATAGCCCTAATTGCTAATGGCAGTTTGTTTCAAGAAATGGAAGGATTGAAGCTATAGAGGTTGTGGGCAGTTTTTGTATTTTGATTGTAGATTTGCAATAGGTCCTGGTCAAAGCTGCAGATTGGCCTATTAGTAGTATATAGGGAGATGAGAGAGGATAAGTTAGGATAGTAAGACAGCTGATAAAGGATGGAAGGAATGATCTGTAGCTGAGTGAGAAGAAGCTGATGAGGAATTTTAGCCAATTTACATATTTTAGACATAGACAATGATGGGATGCAAAGGTTTGGTGTTCTGCAAATCTGGCCACCTTATTGTAGGTGGATTCAAGCTTAGCTAAAAGAGAAGATTTAAGATTTGTTAAGATTTAAGAGCCATAAAATAGGGAAGGTAGCAAATAGGCTTGGGTGAGGGTTACTTTAGCTTTATTAGTAAGGAATTTTTTGTTCCTGCAAAGGAGACCGAGTTTTTGATGAGTCTTCCTGATACAGTTATTTACATGCAAGTCAAACTTAAGCTGGTCATCAATAGTGACAGCTAAGAGTTTGGTGCTAGTTTCTAGACCAAAAGGAGTGTTATTGAGAGATAGTATAGAGAAAGTAGGTTTGAGATGGATAAAGTTTTGGGGAAAAAAAGTAAGAGCTTTGTTTTCTTAGGATTTAAAATAAATTGGTTGTTTGAGAGCCAGATTTCTACTGAATTAAAGGAAGGCTGGGTGCCAGTGAGAAGCTCAGAGGGGGTATCAGCAGTAGTGATAACTGTAGAATCATCTGCATATTGGACAAAGGATGGTAGAGGGCAGGAAATATAGAGACAATTAGTAAAGATATTGAAAAGCAATGGGCCAAGAATAGAACCCCTGGGGGATATCCATTCTAACAGGGAAAAGAGGAGTGAGAGAAGACAGCCATCCCACTGACTGAAGTCGGTCAGACAGGTAGCTAGAAAACCAGGTGAGAGTAGAGGTAGAGAAGTTAACGCCAGTCAGTTTGTTAAGGAGGAGAGCGTGAGACACTGTATCAAACACTTTTGCTAGGCCAAGGAATAAACAATAGACAAGTTTCTTATTATGTCTGGCCAATGAGATAGTATTAATGAAAGATAAGAGGGCAGTGGAGGTACTATGCTTTGGGCGAAAGCAGTGTTGTGTGGGTATGAGCAGGTTTTCCTTTAGTAGATATTGCATGACCTGATTAAGGCTGCATTTTTCACATACTTTAGAAAGAGGAGAAAGTATAGCAATAGGTCTAAAGTTAGAGATTTCTGAAGAGTTACCTCCTTTGTGTATAGGTAGAGTGTAGAATTATTTTGAAATTGAGGGAACCTTAGATTCAGAGATGGAGCGGTTTATTAATATAGATACAAGGTTAGCAAGAGAGCCAGCTGCAACCTGAAGGACATAAGGAGGGATATTATCAGCCAGTTTGGAGCATGGTTTTAGTTTAAAGAGTAGACATTTAATATAGTTGGTGGGTACAGAATGCAGAGAGGAAGTATCAGAAGCCTTTAGAGTAGGAGAGGAAGCAGGATGCTTAGGAGAGTTGGTTGAGGAGGTGACAGAGTTTACCATCTTTTAGACAGATTCAGTGAAGAAAGAGTTGAAGATGTTAGCCATTTCTTCTGGTGACTTTGTAGGGTAGGGGTTGGGAGATGAATAATTCCCAGGATGTAATATTTGGTTGATTGAGTTCCAAAATATTTTGGGATTAGTTCTTTGTGCAGAAAGGAGGTTTTAATAAAAATATTTTTTTTGTCTCTGTTGATACATTTTTTGTTAGATTTCTAAGTTTTTCATATTTTTGCAGGTGGGTAGGGAGTTTAATTTTTAACCACATTTTGTCTCTGGTTTTCATCAGTGTGTGGGTGGCATTGGTTAGCCATGGGGATATAATAGATTTAACCTGTATTGTGCAAAGTGGTACAAGGTTGTTCAGAATGTTTAGGAAGGTAGTATTAAATGACTGGACAGCTTCATCTTGGGGAGTTGTGTTAGGTGAGTACAGTTTATTATGGAATGGAGAGCATTAAATGCCTTAGGGCAGAACTTGGGCAGTTTGCAGCAGGTTATATATATCCATGGGTCTTTGAGAAATGGAGGGTGAATCTAAGGACTTTTACTGAAGAGTGGTCACCTAGAGTGTCAGGTAGGGTAACTGAGTCATGATATTTGAGTGGCTCTGAAACTAATTTCCAGTCGATAAGAGAGCTAGGGTTGTGAGATTTGTTGGTATGGGTGGGAGTGGTGATAAGTTGTGTAAAGCCATGTAAGTTAATAGATGTAGCAGAGTTTGGTGCACAGATAGTCAAACAATTTATGTTTACATCCCCCTAAGAAGATGGTTTCATTAGGGATGTGTTGATAGAAGTAGGCTAGAATATTTTCCAGGATAAGAATATTATCCTCTGGAGGGATATAGATGGCTGCTATGGTGATGGTGGTGAAGGTATTAGGTTTAAAGTTAACAGTCTGAATTTCAGCTGGTGAGAAGGATGTGACAGGTTTATCAAGACAAGTGAGAGTGAGATGGTTAGAATAGACAATGGCTACTCCACCACCTTTTTTCTTTTGGCAGTCTAGTTGGAGTATGTTGTAGCCAGGAGGGAGAATATCTCTCTTAGAGTGTTATGGTTTCAACCAAGTCTCAGTAAGGGTGATTATATCTGGGGTTAGGTTGGCTATCCAGGTGTGAAATTCACTAACTTTGCTTAACACACTTCTAATATTCATTGAGTAGAAGGATATGTATTTTTGGAAGAGTAGTGAGACATGTATCTGGAGAGGTTATATTATTGTCAGGAGAGGAGGGAATTGGGCCAGGGTTTGGATGGATGTCTCCTGATAGCAGGCAATTACCATGGCCAGATGGGGACATGGGGATGGATTTGTAATCAACAATGATGTGGTATTTATTTTGTAAGGTAACTTGAACATCTAAAAGTTCTATGCTGGGTTCATTGGGGATTTGCTTTGAGATGAAGGGATCCTGGACAAATATGGACACTTCACTGTAGTTTCCAGGGGGTATGAAGGAATGATAGGTACTGGAACTAGGTGATGAGGGACTGATATCAATACAGTCAAACCATGTTTCAGTAACTATGAAAATTTAAATGAGTCAGGAATGCCACAAATGTAGGGATCTTTTTTCTTCAAATTCATCATTGAGAACCAGATACAAATTAATAAAAAATATTGAGATGTCAAGAAGACATGGTTTGCCTAAAAAGGCAACATGGGTGTAACAAACATTTTAACCAGTAGGTGAAAGAGATTATGAAACAGATATATACCAACCTGGCAAAAAAAAAAAACAGGCTTGCTACCTGCTGCCTGAAACTCTGTCACAAATTGTAACATCCTGGAATGGCATCAACTATGCAGCCAGCTGCTAATGAAAATTAGTTTGTCTTTGGAATATTATGTTGTTTTTCAAGATGGAAGAATAATATTCAAGACTAGCATTTCCTTGCTGCAGAGATATGTACAACAAACCTCATGTATGTTTTTATATCTTCCTGTGGACTGAGCATTTAAGGTCATTCAATCCCCTATAAGTAATTGTCTGATCATATTCATTCTTATCAGCACATCCTGAATCTTGGTACCAGACAGACAATTTATTCTCATACTCTCCTATTGATAAGTCATGTGAGGGTATAGGCAACAGAACTAAGTATGTACTCACCAATAACTAGAATGCTAGCATGGATAGGTACACACTTTGCGGACTTTATAGGTTTATATTTGAAGACCTGTTGAGTCTTGCAGTCACAACATTATTACTTTCAGTCTGATATCCATGTTAGGCCCCTGCAACCTAAATCTTAATTTTGTTTCACTTTTTTCTGATATATATACCAGACTGGAGGGACAATTCATGGTATATACTACTGCACAAGTGTCACATTTAATGAAACCAGTTGCACAGAATCAAATCTGTGAATATAGGCTGAGCAAATATTACACTGATGGCATGGGCTGGATAAAGAGTAATTGTAGGATATTTAAATTATTTTAATTTATTTTGTTTTATTTAATTTTACTTTTGGTAACTGGGGTAGAGCATGAATCCAGACTGAATGGGTAAGAGAATACAAATGAGTTTGCAAAGTACGGTTCACACAGAAGCCATGAGGTAAGTATGTATCATGTAAAACTGCAATAGCTTACTGAGCTCCACTCTTGTGGTGACTTTCTTGACATTCATGTATTGAACAGGTCATGATCATGGACCCATTTCTAATCTTCTGCATAATATATAAATAATTAAATTAATTTACCTTTCAATTGTGTTCCACATACTGTAAACACAGGAGAGACCAGACGGTTAAGGTCTTTGCCTCCCATGAGCAAGGTACAAGGCTCGATGCTGACCTCTTACCAATGCCTGTTTGGGGTTTGCATGTTCTCCCTGTGTCTCTGTGGGGTTTCTCTCATGTCCGAAAAACATGCTGTTTCTGTCTCAAACTCACTAATAAATGGAGCTGTGTGGAGCAGCACAGACTCTACATGGTGACCCATAGGGGGAAGATTTGTAGACACCAAAGTGGCAACTACTGTGGTGTGCATTATCCTCAAGATAGGAAAACACAGACTGCATGCTGTGGCAGGGCTAGCCACTTGACAGTGTAAAATATGGCTCAACAGTGTAAAATATGGCTCTAGGTTACTTGGTCATGTTGACTAATGTTGTCAAATGGTGGAGGGGTATATGTGCCCCTAAACCCCAAACATGAACTGAAGTGAGAATTAATGTAGTTTCACTGAGAGGATGGGGAGTGGAACAAAGCCACTTGGCTAGGGATCCCGACTCTACTACTCAGGTGGGGACTCTCCTACTCAAGTGGGGGGACAGGCTAAAATGTGTAGGAAATGTGATGAGAGAAAGGGGAGGGAGAGGGATATCAAGACTCATCTCATGATAATCAGACTTGATAGGGCAGTATTCTTAATCTCAGCCTATGCCCCATAGCAAGAGTGCATTCAGAGTAGTTGCAGGACCTACAGGACAACATGAATTGGTGTGACTTGAATGCACATATCATGACAGACAGAACAGGATATGAGGGCTGCCTAGAATAAAGAAGGAATAGTAGCCAACACATGGTTCAGAAAGAGAGATAGTCACAAGAGCACATACAAGAGTAGCCAACAAGATCACAAGTAGCCAACATACAACTCATGTAGACTTCCTAATAAGGAAAAGTGTAGTCTCCATGATTGCAAAGGCAGTGAAACAGGCCCACAGCATTAGTTCCTACAATCAGCTGCAAGCAGTGGTCAGAGAAGGCTCTAAGGTAATCAGAGACCAGGCTCCTGGAAGCTGACTGGAGAGAGAGAGAAAGTACAGCAGTTCAAGGAATTACTCAGGGCTCTAGCACCCCAAGAAGAGGAGAAAATAGGTGGAGTTTAAGAAGAGTGGCAGCGCCTAAAAACAGCATGTGTTAGGACTGCAGAAAAGATATGTTGCTGAGCCACGTATAGAACTAAAGCCATGTATGGAAATAAGAGAATGCAGAAGTCCAGGAAGTCATCAAAAGAAGAAGTGGGAGATAGAAAAGACTGACCCAAGTTAGGACTACTGATTGGCTAACAAAAAATATAAGAAAGAAGTTGCAATAACAAAGAGTAGGGCAGGTGTTTGAAAGTGTGTATGTGTGTGCCTGTGCCAATGAGATGCATGGCCTACTGGTTGTGAAGAGCACAGCAAAATATTTGTTACAGCAATCATCAAATGGTTCAGAGACATGGAAATAATGAGGTCTAAAGTGTGCTTCCACAATCACACAATAGCTCCATACACACTTTCAAACACACACATGGACTTTCAAACACACACATGGACACATTGCAATACCTCTTACCTGTCACTGAGTTAACAGAATGTGTCCCTGATACTGATTCGTATTTTGTCACCATCCTTCACATATCATGAAGGGTTACAATCAGGGAATAAAGATTCATTTTTCTTATTGTTCAGAAAATGCATCAGGATTCAATGCTGTTAAACTATAAACTTTTTAAGTGGATAAGAGTAATATTTAGAAAAACTCCAGGGTGTTGTGGAAGTCTTGAGCATGCCTCATAGATCACAGACCACTACAATCAGTCAATAATGCAAGACGCTATAGTTTCATACTTCTTACTATGTATGTGGTGCTCCAACACCTGTGTTCTGTTATCTTTATAATTGGATTAGGACATGATTCAGGTGTGCCCCTGTTGTTAAGTGACTTCCTCCCTCATGTCTATTATGTTGCAAAACTTGGTGTTCTGTTAAGTTTTGAAGTGACTTAGGGTTATATTTCAAAATCCCTAGTGTCTGGTGCTCCCCCTTCCAGTACTGCAAGATTTGCTTGTCAGGCAAGGATGTTTAGAGACATTGTGCAAGGAAACAGGTTAATAATGCAAAAAGCAATTCATCTTAAAAATGAAAACAAAGCTTACTAGAAAAACACTCAAGTGAAGAATCCATGATTAGACATACAGACTCTGTATTCACAAAGCTTGATAATGAGTGTGTCACATGTTCTGGCTCCTGGAGCTTAAGTTAGTGACATTATTAGCCCCATTAAGAGATCTTGGTCCTCATATTAATTTGAATTTGCAACTATGCATGACAGAATTAATGGCACTTAACACGTTTCTTGTGATTAAGACTGGTGTAGCTGACCTTCTAGATGTCTTTGCCTAGGCTTGTAATTCCTGTGGTGTTAATACAGTTCTTCCTTTATTAAATATGATACCTGAACACTGCTATAAAATGATTGGATTCAACAATGGACTTAGACCATGGAGTCAACCAGTGAGACTCAAGCTTGTCTAGAAACTTATACATTTTATTAATTTACTTATCTGAAATTGTTAGCTGAAATAGAACACAGAATGCTATGGAAGGTTTACTGGCTCAGCCCAAGTGCACAAGGAAAAAATCATTATAGAATGACTTGTCATTAATATTCGAAAACAAGCAGACTGACTGGCCAGCCCAACCAGATGCCCATTGTAATTCCGAGAATATACTAACGGAAAAGGGTCTGGTTACTCAGATTTTTACCCATTAGTATATCTCGTATTTTTTTTTAATTTTCTTTCTTTTTTTGCACAAAAGAAGAAAATGTAAGAGCTGAAATGAAAGAGGGAGATGGCACAGACAAAAATAAGATGATAATCAGGTACATTCTGCAAAACTAAGGAAACGTACCTGATTATCCTTTTATTTTATCTGTCCCGGCTCTCCCGAATGTAATAACATTACCGATTTCTTTTTTTATTTTCAGTTAAAAAAAAAAAGCAATGGAGATCTTCTTTTCTCCATTGCTACCTCTGTACAGCACTGATGTACTGTGTCAGCATGGGAACACAAGTCCCATACGCATGCGCAGTACATCAGAAAAAGGCCCAGGATACCAGAAAAACATAGAAGGGCAGCACGGTGGCATTATACAAAGACATTATTTAAGAAAAGTAAGTATTTTATTTTCTTATATAATGTCATTGCATAATAGTAATAATCAAGTCTGCGGATGTGGTATATTGAAATTTACCCATGGTCGGCTCTATTTAATCACTCGGGCTTTGCCTCATGATTAAACCATACCAGCCATGATTGAATCTTCAATATACCACACTGACATCACTGGTTATTGGTTAATTACACAACAGCAGAACATAGGCCAGGTTTCAGAAACAGCCTGGCCATGAGTGTGAGGCTACAGAAAAAAATGTTTTATAGTGTGGTTGTGGAAGCCACTGAGTCACAGAGACTTTACCCATAGTGAGGAAATATGGAAAGACCTCATTTTCTGCTGATTTCTATGTTTCTGAACCATTTGCTGATTACTGAAAGTGCACCATTCAAGAAAAGGATCAAATTGCTATCCTCCAGTCTGAAAAATGCCTGTTTACAACTCTTTCCACTTAAATAAGCCCAATGAGCAAGAAGGAAGTCTGTCCATTTTCATGTCAGTCTTTCAAGTGTAGAGTATAGAAGCAAATTGTTGTTATAAATTTCTCCACACCTAGATGACAATAAGTTGCAAAAACTGCAATTTTGTGACACTACATTGTACCTCCTTCCATCTCAGCTGAAGTGTTTGACCACTTTCTTAATAAAGATAAACCTCCATATAACAAAACATATTTTTCTACTTAGCTACCTAAACTATTCCTCCACTGACTGGAAAAAAGTGTGCCTCTGACAATAACTGAATGAAAAAAATATTATACTTCATAAATATTAATCACAGATGATAAAAACATAGACATGGCACAGAAACACACTCAATATGATCCTGCAAAACCTCCTTACCAGTTGTGTTAAGCTAAATATTATCTCATCTACTTTTATACTCTTAAAACAATATCATGGTTTTCATAATATAAACTTAATCAACCATAATAGAAATCATACTGTCTTTAAGTAGGTTTTGAAACAGCTATGGTGGTAATTTCAGACTCCCTAACACCGTACGTGATATAATATGGACATGGACACTAACCAAGAATCATCTAATGAACATCGTCGATTTTTAAAACTTCTTGAAGTCCCAGTGAATCCATTATTAAACAGTGATGCACAGGCAAGTGCAGTGGATATTGGTTCGGACATGGAAAAAATGCTTGAGTTCCAAGTACAATATAGAGGGCTAGAAAACCTTCTATATAAGTACAAGCGACTACAATGGCAAAGACTACACCTGCAAGCTTCATTGGAAGCTAAAGTAATACCTCGAGGTCTACGTATATTAAACATGCCTACTCATGGGAATACATATCCTGACCTCCTACGTAAGTGGCAAGAACTGAATTTATCTTTTAGCTCCAAGTATATGGAGCTTCTTATAGAGTTTTTTACACCTCTTGAAACTGAGCTGAAAATTGAAATTGTAACACTAGAAAACCAGATATCTGTAACCTTTCCTGCTACTATTACCCTCAATAAAATGGGCCAGTTGCATGAAAGCATTAGTGCCTATGAGAAAAAGCTTCAAAATATTAAATTAAATAAATTAAATAGAGATAAATCTGATTTTAAAAACAATAATGTTTTCTCATGGCCGAGAGAGCCTATAAATAGAACCTCTTCGTATAACCCTGTTACTGTGAATAGAGAGACTAGTAGGACACTTAATACTGAGACACAGGCTTCCACTTCCGGTTTTCGCGCTAATGATACAAGTGAAAGCATGGCAGTACAACAAACTGATCAAGAACATACTAAATCTAATGCTCCTACTCTCCAAGTTGCATATTTTGCTTCAATAGTGAATGGGAATACATCTACTTCGAATATGGACAAAAATTCGAAGTTAGAAGAATGAAGGAATCCAAATATTATAGGTAAGACTCTAACAGACACTTTACAAGCCAACGCTTCAGATACTAGCGTTTTTTTAGAGAATTTGAAAGTGGGAGAATTCACTTTAAAAGCAGCTCTCCCATTCAGAGCTCGAGCCAAAAGCAACCCGAATATGGGGAAGACAGCAAGGGAACATCAAATGGACAGAACTGCACACTTTTCAAAGAAAAGGAGGATGTAAGAAGTGATCTTATTGTTAATATCTCTTCCTTTACTTTAACTAATGAACAGAATAGTTTGCTTAATAAGGGTTTGTCTTTTATACCTGACAGGAAGGCAGATTTAACTGAAATGCTAACAGATTTGAAATTGCTCGGCAGGAACCTATCGTTAAAATGTATGTTTCCTAATAATGAAGATGTAAATGTAAAAATATATAAGAAACCTAGCACTTTTGTACCTCCTACCCCTTTAGGCATACAAAGATTTTTAGATATCTGTGAACATGCTTTTAATGAAGCTTATACTCCTGGTATGAATGGCTGCACTTTCTACAATTTAAATGCAGAAGAATATAGGGCTTTACATGAACTACAGGATTTACATTCTATTATTATTAAACAAGCAGATAAAGGAGGAAAAATTGTATTAATGGATAAAGATTTATATATTAATCAGATGCAGGTTTTGCTACTAGATACATGTACTTATCAAACGCTGACCAAAACAGCTGTAATTGCTATTATTGATAAAGTGTCCTTTTTTAGTGTTTGATTTATTAATTACAGGATTAATTGATGAATCTTTATTTAACTATGTTTCAGTACAAAAACCTCTAGTTCCTAGGATCTATGGACTCCCTAAAATCCATAAACATCCTACGGTCCCTCCTTTGCGCCCCATCATATCAGGAGCAGGATGGTGCACTGAGCCACTCTCTATTTATGTAGAAGGTATTTTACATGAGTTTTTGGATAGTTGTTACACAGTTCTTAGAGATACAAAAACATTTTTACAGCGGCTGCAGAATAGAATGGAAACTATTGATAATGATGAGGAATTTGTATTCCTTACCATGGACATTGAATCTCTTTTTACTAGTATTCCAAATGTTTGGGGCATTGAAAAAATAAGAGAATTTCTTGATATAAATAAGAAGCTGACTACTAATAAGATTATGTTAGTTTATGCACTACTGGAGATTATACTTGAAAATAACATTGCAACTTTTCAGGATCAATTTTTTCTACAGCAGATTGGCGTAGCTATGGGCACTTTGTGTGCTAACAGCTATGCCAATCTGTCATTAGTACGATGGGAAGAACAATATGTTTTGCCAGAGGTGAATCCATTTGTTGGCTATATTCTTTGGTACGTACATTTCGTGGACGACGTTTTTGTCTTGTGGAAAGGGCATGGTGAAAATATTAGTAATTTTATTGATTAATTGCATAGTACCACAGACTTTTTGAAGTTTACTTTTACTTTTTCTGATACACGTGTTGATTTTTTTGGATGTGAGTGTTACTCCATCTGACTTGAAGCAGATAAGAACTAGTATTTACCATAAACCTACAAGAACCAATTCCTGTCTTCACAGGTCAAGCATGCACCCGAGACACATACCTAGAAATGTCCTTAAAGGACAAGTTTATAGAACCCTACGTCTACATAATAATGATGAAGAGGCAGCTGTTGCTTTAAATAAATTGCAAGATAAGTTTCAAACAAGAGGCTATTCTAGCTTAGAAATCACTAATGTGATAGCAGATGCATGGAAATTGAGCTCTACAAGATGTAAACCATATATGAGTTCTTATGGTGCTGATACAAGTATATCTCATGATACAAGTATTAATAGAAACAAGTTTAGAGTAGTTTTTAGATTTGCAAGTGACATCAATAAGTATACAGAAGTTATTAAAAAGAATTGGCACTTATTACATGAAATACCAGGTCTGGTTTCCACTGTTGGTGACACCCCAAATTTCAGTTTTAGAAATAATGTGTCTTTAAAACAGCAGCTCTGTAATAGAGAACATCAGCCTTTTAGAAAGAATTTTTCCAACAGACAGGGTACTTTTCCGTGTAGGAATTGTGCAGCTTGTCAGCATGTTTACACTAAAAATAAGTATATTCATCCTGTGAAATGTTTTAAACTCTATATGAAGAATTATTATGATTGTAAAAGTGCCGATGTCGTTTATTTTTGTTTTTGCCAAGTATGTCATGCCTATTATGTAGGCAAAACAAATAGGAGTTTTAAAGAAAGAATGTTAGAACATATAAGGGATATACGGAACCAGAAGCAATCAAATGCTTTAGCTAACCATGTCCTGAATACGGATAGCAGTCATTGTTTTAAATTTTTAATCTTACAACAGATAGTAAGGACAAATAGAGGTGGTGATATAGAAAACCACACTGAAGAATTAGAACAAAAATGGATTACCAAGTTACAAGCGGATAGATATCCTGGCTTGAATGGTTGTACCTCATTAGTTCCTTACCTGAAGGCAAGGCGCCTTAAACACTAAGTATGTGTTTTTTATTGTGTTATTAAGGTTTATATGTGTGTAATGTGTGTATATATATATATATATATATATATATATATATATATATATATATATATATATAAATGTATACAAATATTTTAATGTTTGCTACTAATAACTATTGGGGAGGATATCTCCTTTTTTACAATTTTTTACAATTATTTACAATATTTTCTTTTATTGTACATATACACACTATTTCTAAATTTTTTATGTATTTTTTCTTACAGATATTGGTATATGTTTTTATGGTTGTGGAGGAATATTACTTTAAATTGTGATGTCATACTGATTGCTTTAGTATTTAACCAAGCATCATTTGTAGTGATGTGGTCTGATGAAGCAACATTAAGTCGTGAAAGCGCTCACCTTTTGTTTCCTGCAATAAAGTACTGCTTGCTGATACATTGTTATTGTTTATTCTGCATTTATTCTGTTATTGCACTTGTTTCTCAGTTTGTTACTTTTAAAATCTGTAACTGTTGCAAATTGTTTGTGTAGGCTGTGATAGCCGATTTATAGCATTTATAAGTGTTTACTGTATCTGTTTCTGCTTGTTTTCTGAAAAAAAAAAAAAAAAAAAAAAATATCTCTTGTTTTCCGCCTTACTGAGCTAGAATAGTCCAGTTTCAGAGCTTGCTGATCCCTGGACTTTGTTTGCAGTTCCTGTTACTGATTCTTTACCTAATTTGGAAGAGAGGAAGTTCCCTTGCTTACCAGTGGGAGTGGGAAGCATTGAGCTGCCTGTTGGTCCAGTTTTGTGAGGTTTCAGCCAGCAACTTGTAGTTTATTGGTTGTTTTGGGCCAGTTCCTAGCTTCTTTCAGCCCCCTGATATAAAACACGCTAAACGCGCGTTTGCGCGGTTTAGCGCGGAGCTGCTACCGTTGCACACTAGGGCAGCGGCGGTTAAGCAGATTTAAACTATTAGGGCTACCTAAATTCCACTCTTCAAATTTTCCCTTAAAACTACCTTCCTCGAACTATACTACTGATCTAATCAGCATATCCTATAACTAAATAGATCATCTCTACCTGACTCTAAGTAGCCTATTCTGTATCTGTCAAACCTAGCACTTGCTCCTACAGTACTTATCACCGAGATACAGCACTCTTGTTATAGATAGTACCCCAAAAAGGCGGACCCCATTTCTCGGACACCCACATCCCACGGAATCTCTTTTTAAAGTTTTTTGTCTATTCCTTCTAGCATGTCGAGGGATCAGTTGCTAGTATCCTCTCCTGCTCAGCTGGTGAACCTGGGAATATTGAGGCAATGTTACAATTGCCTCATGTACACAGACAACCCTCTCCTCCTCCCACAAAACACAAATACATGCGAGAGATGCAACTATACGGCCAAACTGGAGGCTGAGCTCTCTCAACTTAGGACTGGCAAGACCAGACAGGAGGAGAAGGTTACCACACACACTATAGACCCAGTCTCACAGAGTACCATCACAACCTCAAATCATACACATAAACACACAAAGACATACTCGGAGGCTCTGATCAGAAATCTACCAAAACAGCAGAGGCCACCAAAGCAGACACCCAAACAACCACCACCTCAGAACATAACACCTGCAACACATAGACCTCACAGTCAGGGTGTCAAACAGTCACAGCCCTTAAGGCCAAACACAATGCCAGACACACTATTCATTGATGACTCCATAGTCAGACACACTGACGTCCCGCTCACCAGACTGAGTAAGGAGAGAGTTACAGTAAGCTGCCTATCAGGCGCTAGAATCCGTCACATAACGCAAGCACTCAGGTCTCTCAACAGCAGGTACAAATATGACTCAGTCATTGTCCACGCTGGTGTAAACGACCTGAGACGTACCTCCTTGGACTACATGAAAAGAGACATTGAGGAGCTCTCTGATTATGTAGCCCAGGCAGGTATGACCCTGACCTTGAGCAGTATCCTACCTTCACCAAGAATGATGCCACAATACAGAGATAAGATGATCAGCTTTAACAATTGGCTTAAACTCTGGTGTCATTCAAAGGGGATCCAATGTCTGCCTGGGATGACATGCTGGACAAGCCATGCTGCTTCGCAAGGGACGGCTTGCACCTGTCACCCCTGGGATTCCGGATATTGGTAAAGGCTCTTGCCACCCCCATAGTGCCTTTTTTAGGCAAGGCTCAAATTCTAAACCTACCACCCTAGAACACAAAAATGGAAAAAAACTAAGGGTAATGCTGCTCAATGCCAGAAGTCTAAATCTCAAAATGCACGCACTCGAGGCCCTTCTCAGTATGGAGAACATCGATGTCTGTGCTGTGACAGAAACCTGGTTCAAGGCTCCTGAGAGCACCGCAGCACTAACAGGTTTTACCTCATACCATGCGTTCCGGCACCAAAATCCGGACAATACCAAGAAAGGAGGGGGGGTATCCATATTCATCAAGGACACCCACACCTCAAGACTGGTGGCAACGCACGATGCATCGGAGACCATCCAGGTGCAATTAACCATAGGCAAGACTGCTCTGCAAATTGTAGCATGTTACAGGCCACCCTCACAAACTCAGGAACCTCACATGGCTTTCCTGAAAACACTGGAGGGGATAAATGTATCTCCAAACACCATCATACTAGGTGACTTCAATTACCCTAATATAGACTGGGAACACTACTCAAGCCCAAACACCCTAGCCCAAAAGTTCCTGGAATTCATAAACTCAAATGCCATGGAACAACTAGTCACCATCCCCACAAGAGGAGAAAACATACTTGATCTCATCATCACGAACATGGGAGCACAATGTTCAACACCGGAAGTATACCCCTCACTGGTGAGATCAGATCACAAACTAATCTTGCTGGAGGTCCTCATCCCACCCCCACCTGAAATAAAAAAGACCACAGTAAAAAACTTCTCGAAAGCCGACTTCACACTTCTAAAGACTAGTGTGGTCTCCTTTAAGGCCCCCGAGCCGGCGGAAAACAGTACTCAAGCCGCTGAATCACTTACAAATGCCTTCTACCAGCACCTGCAGGACTTCATGGATAAGGCAATTCCAAGCAAAACAAAGACTCTTTGTAATAAGGGCAAGCGTCCAGTCTGGTGGACCCCAGCCATAAACAAACTCTACAACAAAAGGAGGAAGCTACTACAAGATAGAGCAAAATCCTTAAAAGGTAAGACACCTTTGATCACTATAAGTAAAAAGCTAAGAGCTCTCATAAAATCATCCAAAACAAATTTTGAGAGAAAAATAGCTAAAGACTCAAAAGACAATCATAAGGCCTTCTTTAGCTATGTTAGAAACCTGGGAGGAAACTCCCAGATATGCTCAGAACTAGTTCAAAATGATGTGAAGATTACTGATCCTACAGACATTGCCAACATACTGGCTGACAGGTTCAGTGCAAACTTCTCCCCCCCCCCAAAAGGAGAGATATCTATACCAAATGGTTGCAGCCCCCCAAACATCTCAAACGCCCAAGTGAGAACTGCTCTCTCCAAAGCAAAAAACACAGCATCCATGGGACCTGATGGTGTCCCAGGCTGTGTGCTCCACGAACTCAACGAGGAATTAAACCCACAGCTAGGACAGCTGTTTAATCATAGTCTCACCTCTGGATACGTACCCAGGGAGTGGCGCACTGCGACTGTGGTCCCACTTCACAAAGGCAGTGCCTCCACAGACCCTGGAAATTACCGGCCCATTAGCTTGACAAGCCTTATCTGCAAAGCTATGGAGAGGATCATAATGGAACTCATAAATAAAGACATAGGGAATTTGCAGACTTTGGATCCAACCCAGTTTGGCTTTGTCAAAGGCAGATCATGCCTTTTAAACTTGGTTGACTTTTTCGAAACAGTCACCAAAGCCATTGATGAGGGAAAGGCAGTCCATACAGCCTACCTCGATCTGGCGAAGGCCTTCGACACAATACCCCACTCGGGTATCATTGAAAAACTCATCAGCTTAAATGTTAACCCATACATCACAAGATGGGTTGCAAACTGGCTGAGTGACAGAACCCACAGGGTCAGAGTTGCTGGCGCCATGTCAGACTCAAAGCCTGTCACAAGTGGTGTCCCACAGGGCTCATTCCTGGGCCCACTCTTGTTTGGCATCTACTTTTCAGAAGTACAAGCAAACACAGGAGGGTTATGGCTGACAAAATTTGCAGATGACTGCAAACTGGGCGCCGTAGTCGAAAACACATCTGACACAGATATCCTTCAGAAGGGTCTCACAGAAATGGATGACTGGTGCCAGAGCCATGGCCTAAAGTTAAATGCCAAAAAATGCATAGTCATACCCTTCGGGAAAAACAAGGTTACCCCTAGCTACCACATAGGTGGTAATCCTCTGAGCACAGAAGAAGTTATCAGGGACCTGGGGACCCAGGTGGACAGTAGCCTGTCATTCGACACCCATGTAGCTAAAGTAGTTAGGAAGACCTTCTACATTGCCCACCTTATCATGAAGGGATTCACATCTAGATCAAGGGAGGTCATAGTCTCCCTATACTCATCACTCATCAGACCAATGATTGAGTACAATGCCCCATTCGGAATGTATCTGACCCGACATGTGCAGCAGCTGGAGAGGCCACAAAAGTTCCTCACCAAAAGGATAAAGGGTCTCAAAAATCTGTCCTATGCTGCCCGACTGAAAGAACTCCAGCTCTATTCAGTCGCTTACCGCTTGCTCAGAGGTGACCTTTGCCTGACATACAAGGCCATGTCTAACCCAGATTTGATGAATATGCTTCACCTCAAAAAATCTAGATCCACCAGAGCCACAAGGGCGGGAGACTTAAACCTCGACACGGCTATTAATAGGACATGCTGGAGGGATAGATTCATCACCCAAAGACTCCCTATGCTGTGGAACAAAATCCCGGTATATGTGAGGCAGAGCACCTCGCTGGCCTTGTTCAAGAGAAATCTTGACCAATGGATGGGAGATCGCAGATATACTCCAGGGATTATCTCAGTGTCACTGCTAGACAGAGGCACAGCAAAATAATGGGTATAGTTCCCCATACAAAAGGGGTGGCGTAAGCCACAAAACTATGGGCTAGGCTTATAAATGCCCTCGGGCAGATAGCCTAGTATGAACCTATGAACCTATGAACTGTGACTGATCTCCAGTGTGTAACTTTGGTGCCTCAATTTACTTTTGCTGTTGTGTGTTTTTGGGCACCTCAGTGTACCTGAAGCCGTTTGCGTTTGTATCTTCATTCCCTAATTATGTTAGCTTTTGCTTTAAAGTATATTAGACATATACTTTGAGTCAAAGAAAATGTATTTGTATGCATGGTGGGTATGTCTTAAAGCAGAATATTCAGAGTGAAAAATGCTTCTAGATTAAATCATTGGCTAGCAAATTACCAATGGTGTGAAGGTTTAGAACATTGGATTTTGAGGATAAGAGTTGCTCATTCAATATTTTCTAGTTTGCTCATATTGTTTTGGTCAGGCTTGTTAAATGAGAAAAATCACAAGTCTCCGCATGTACTTTGCAATCCTGATTGACATGTGTAGACTCAATAACCAACAGTAACTACAATGGTCCACCGTCCACTAATAAGTTCAGACACTCTTTGGAACACTGCCTGGTTTCTGCCTTGAAGAAAGGTTTGGATTCAATAAATCAAAAGCAGACATTTATGCAAATGGTTTCATGCACAACTCACAAGCCTTTGTCTGTATCCAAACCTGCATAATACTAAGGAACACTCTCCCCCAGATTCACTATCCTTCTGTGCAGGACTAGCTTAGGCTTGCATTGAAGTGGCTGTTTAGGAGTAGGACGGCAGCATGCCATGCATATTAATGAAGGCGCACTTCTGAGCTCCTAATCTTATATGGAGCATGTGAGAGTGCAGGGGACACGCCCCTGCAATAAAGAACAGCAGAGTAGTAATAAAAGAATGAGCTAGATTGCTCATAGATGTTCGCCTACCCCCAGCAACATCCCCCCACATGTACAAGAGCAATAGTTAAAACAACAAATATAACGTTTTTTTTTTTATGAAACAGATTAAATTTAACCATAGGTGCATGGGTTTTCCCATCACGTAGCTACAGTTAATGCAGCTTAAATGGCACAAGAGGATAAAAAGCAAGATATATGCAAATGAAACAGTACAGCAATAGTGTAGTGGGCAGAGCATTTGCCTTACGACCAGTCATTCCTGGTTCGAGTCCCACTCCAGTACATTCCATTTTCCTTGTCAAATCACTTTATGACCAATACGTTTAGTTGCATAACCTACTAAATAACATATATTTGTGAAATGGAGTACTGCATTAAATGCAGATGTGAGGTGTCATTGTCATAATGTTGCAAAGTCCACAGATAATCACAAGTCCCCCATATAGTATATGTACACTGGAATCAGGGATACAAATGGAAGGTAAAATGTGTAATGAATGATAACTCCATACAGTTTCCAAATCAACCACCTTCCCAAGAACCATTATACATTACAGTCTAAATTAGTGTGGTGGTAAGCGGGTATAAGCACTAGTAAGCAAGTCTAAGCATATTTAAGCAATAGTAACCGTGAGTAAGCGTATTTAAGCAGTAGTAAGTGAGTTTAAGCCCATTTGCATGGGGGTTAAGCAATGTGCATACAGGTTAAGCAATACTGAAGCTAACACTCTGTAAGCATATTTAACTGGAGGTTAGCACTGCTTAACTTCGCGCAAACTCATGCAGATCTGCTTACAATTGCTTAAAAGTGCCTTAATCACCCTGTATACAATGGCTCTTGTTCTGCCCAACAACAAAAGAAACAGCCTTTGTAAGTGTCGAACCCAGGATCCTGAACACCATAGCCAAAGTGATTTACCACTAAGCCACTATAAGAATGAGGTACCACCAAACAAATCCTCACTATAGGAAAATCAAACTGAACATGTGAAAGGAATCTATATACAGTCTTATGTTGTATAACCTACTTGTTGTTGTTTTTCTTCTGGCTTTTCCCAGTTAGGGGTCGCCACAGCGGAACTTCAATCTGTTAATGATTGGCAGTAGATTTTTATGGTGCCAAGGTGCCAGCTTGATGCCCAACCTTCAATGAAGACACACCCATTCACGCATGTCTTTTGAATGCTACTTGACCATGGGGAGGACATGCAGGCTCCAAACAGAAGGCGCTCCAGCTGAGAATTGAACAGGAGAACCTCTTGCTGTGAGGCGACAATGCTACCGCTGCACCACAGCGGCTTTATGTTGTATAACCTACTACATAACATAAATATGTGAACTGGAGTACTGCAGTAAGCCCAGATGTGAGGTGTCATTGTAGTAAAGTGTTAAAATCACCTAATAAACACAAGGACCCCATACAGTGTACGTACACATGAATTATGGATACCAAACACATATATAACATGTAATGAATACTAAATCAATGCCAAAAAGCAAATATAATGACAATTAAATATTAAGCAATGCTATACATTGCACAGTCCAGCTTAGTAGGTGTAAGCAGTGTGTAGGCCAGCTAACTCAATTTGCCTATTGGTATACCCCTTTAAACAGTGCCAACCTTAGGTAAGTAGGTTTGCCCATAGCTTAGCCTTTTCAAAACCGTCCAGTCATGGCAAAGTGTGGGAAATCGGCCTTATTTAAACCCAACAGGTGGGATTACATCTCATAACTGGTTGTAGCTTCCCATTGTAGGCACTATATCTGGAATGGGAGAGGGTGTGTGCTTTCAGGTAAAGTGCTGGGGAATCCAGGAGTCCAGAGGCATGGCAGGACTCCTTGTGAAAGACCATGAGCAGAGACTGCTGCAGACCCAGTACCAGGTTTCCCAATATAAATCAGAAGCCCAGGACAGTCTCGCCTGTGACCTTACCAGTGCCACTGGCATACCCCAAACTGGTGAGCAGGTCAGGCATTACTATGCCGACTGGAAGCGGCAAAAGGGGGATCTCTTGGATCAGTGGATCCAAGAGGCTAGGAGGACAGGAGAGGACCCAGTCATGTGTAAGTATCACTCCACTACCTGTTTAATAATTTCTAGCTCATGTATTTTATGGATAGGTATGGCTAAATATTCCTCTTATGTCCTTCACAGTGGCAAGTAAGTGGGCTGTGAACCAGGAGGCCCATGGATGTCGCACTGTGATGCGAGGCAGGTTAGTAATACTCTTGCATGTACTGTCATAAGAAATAAATCTAAAAGTAGTCGTAAGTCAATTGCCTGTATAAAACCTGTATTGTTTAAGGCATGTACTGCATACACCAGATAATATGGCAGGAAGAGTCTCATATAGGCTGTATGTAAATAAAAGCATAATAGCCTGACAGTAAAGGTCTAACTGCTGAACTGCATGTGTTTACTCTGGTATAATATGGTAATGTAGATTTGCAATCACTTAATAGTACTGTTGTATTAAGCACTGTTACCCACACTGTGCATCATAAATACAATGTGTATGAATGTCTGTATATGACTGTTGTAATCCCAAGAGGTCATATAGTACAACAGATTGAGACGTAGACAGAAAACAGTGAAAAGACAGACAACAAAATTGAAATAGCACACGGAACTGAGACATGAACTGTGGCATTTTTAGCACACCCACCCATGGTTTGAATCCTGGGAGTGGTAGTAGTCTGCATACAGAATCATATCCACAACTGTACAGATATGTCCAGAATGTCCAGTAAATTGACCCATATCTGCTGCCTGTCACCCTGCCCCCTTGGGAAATCAGTGGGATGATCCCAGACGTTTAGGTAGCAAACAAGAAATGCAACTGATTGTCACACATCTATAAGAACAAACCTGTCACTCTAGCAACTCCCCAAAATCTTATGAGAGTAATAAGCCAAGTATGTCCCATCTACACCCCCATGCTGTCAAGCTGTGACCACAGTGTATACAGTAACAGACTGAGATTTATGTGCATAATACTAATTTGGAATCTGGTAATTTGTGTAGCAACATTCAGGTAGTGCTAACAAACATTGCTCCCACAGGTCCATCAGATACAAACACGGTGGCTAGAAATATAAGAATGATACCCTGTACTGGTACTGTTTACTTAGGTATTGTATGGCATTGTGAGTGTTGCAGTTGCTCTGAATAATAAGGTATCATTCATCACTGTCACCCACACTGTGCTACATAATATAACTGTCTAGGAAATCCTGTATAAGAGTGTTGTAATACAAGGTCAGAATTTAAAACCACAGGAGAATTATAGACAGAAATCAGATAAGAGATATACAGCAATATCTATATAGCGCACACAACTGCGATGGACAGTGTTTTATTTTTAGCAGACACAGCCATGGTCCGAATCCTGGGAGTGGTAGTAGGCTGCGTACAGAATCATACCCCTCAACTGTACAGATATGTCCAGAATGTCCAGTAAATCGGCCCATATCTGCTGCCTGTCACCCTGTCCCCCTGGGAAATCAGTGGGATGATCCCAGATGTTTAGGCAGCAAAAAGGAAATACAACTGATTGTCACACATCTATGAGAACAAACCTGTCCATCTAGCAACTCCCCAAAATGTTATGACAGTAATAAGCCAAGTATGTCCCATCAACACCCCCATGTTGTCAAGCTGTGACCACAGTGTGTACAGTAACAGACTGAGATGTATGTGTATAATACTAATGTGGAATCTGGTAATTTGTGTTGCAACATTCATGTAGTGCTAACGAACATTACTCCCACAGGTTCATCAAATACGAACACTGTGCCTATACATAAAAGAGCAATACTCTGTACTGGCACTGTTTACTCTGGTATTGTATGGCATTGTGAGTGTTGTAGTTGCTCTGAATAATACGGTATCACTCATCACTGTCACCCACACTGTGCTACATAATATAACTATCTAGGAAATCCTGTATAAGAGTGTTGTAAGCCACTAAAGGTTTAAGAGGGCAAACGTCTAAATATGCATGCATGTGGTCAAGACATGCCCAGAGTCTGGGCAAAAAGACATGGACAGGTATGTGCATAACATCAACCTGGAATCTGGGACATATGTGCAGAAACAGTGTTAACAAGCAATTCCTCCACAGGTATACCAGGTAAGTGGTGTATACTGCATGGAAAACCAGTTCATGTATATAGTCGACAGCCATACCACTGTCCAAAGTAAGGCAATAGGATACTGTACTAATACTTGTAAAGTACAGATAGCAGCACTAAGAAAGTAATGCAAACTACAGGAATATACTAATTGTTAATTGACATCTCACCCCCCACACCATATCTGCAACAATACACTAAATACCCAACTCAATTGGTATGTGCTGACTTAACTGTAATGTTGGGACATTTGTCCTATTGTTCAATAATTATTTAAATCTGTTTCTATGCATGTGCTATGTTGAAATTCTCCCACATTGGTGGCATGGTGCCATCAATGTACCTACATGCTGTTGTAATGACCACTGTGGTCCCATATATGCATGTGTTCTGTTTGCTGTGCAAATGTTCCATATCTGGTGTTTGGGATAATGGGAATAGCTATGCATGCTGTTATACCTAATCCTGGAATATGTTGACTATTACAAACCCACATATGTTGATAAAACATAAACACCATAGCACGTATGGCCTCAGCTGGCCATGGCACTGGGCATGAGCATGTCTGGGCCCAACCGAGGACCTCCTACTTTGTTGGTCCTGCACCACCTTCGGGTGGAACTGCCTCAAAGGATGGGGGCTCACCCCTCTGTGAGCAACTATGGACAGGGAACTGTCACCCGTCGCCAGGTCCAGGTTGTAGTGTGTAGTGAGCTCAACCAGCAGTTTGGAGATCTGCTACACCAGCTCAAGGGCTGCGTGTTGTGACTAGAGGGTTGGCCTGAATCTCCATCTCAACCCTCACCACAGCCACATTTGAGGCTGTGAAAGGGCAGCGGTGACTGCCCATGGGTGGGGACTCAGTCCCACTGTTTCCACTAAAGGACACATGGGCTTCCGGTTTCCAAACACCCCTCCCCATCAAGGAGTTTACCCCCAAATGTGTCATATACCACCCCTGTAAGCATCTTGTTTGTCTTGTCTGTTAACCTCCCCAACCTACCTCCCCAAATATACCTATTATCCCTCCCCAACATCCCACTCTCACCTGAAAAAAAAGGCAATCTGTACCCAAAAAAAAAAATCTCACCCTATACATAGCTGTCCATTTCACACACGTGTCCACTGGACACATGCAATCTGGTGTAATTGATTCACAACATACTATTGTTGTCCTCACCCCTCTCTCAGGCATTTGAGTGTTGAAATCTATCCCCAAATTCAGTGTATATGCACATCTGTTGCTATAAAAGAAATGGGCAGCTATGGACATTCCCTACACCCTTCCTGCACATCCCAAGATATTTTCCCTACTGTCTTTCCCACTTTGTGCCCCTTTTTCACCACTTTCCTTTCAACCCTTTTTTCTTTCCTTTTAAAGAAATTAGCACAGACATAAGCAGGAGTAAGCACTTTTAAGCAGCAGTAAGTGGGTTTAAGCTTGTTTGCACGGGGGTAAGCAATGCCTACACAGGTTAAGCAATTGAGAAGCTAAATCAGTATAAGAAACTGTAATCGGAAGTTAGCAGTGCTTACCTCCACGCAAACCCGCTTACAACTGCTTAAAAGTGTCTTAATCAGTCTGTATCCAATGGCCCTTGTTCTGCCCAGCAACAAAATAAACAGTCTTTGCAAGGCTCAAATCCAGCACCCTGCACACAATAGCCAAAGAGATTTATCACTAGCAAACATATCATCCAGCACAGTCATTCAACAGTACAGTAAATGTATGTACACATGTAGATGCATGTGTGTGCGTACATATATATATATATATATATATATCTATATCTATATCTAAATATATATATATATATATATATATATATATATATATATATATATATATATATATATATATAAAAAAAAATATATATATATATATATATATATATATATATATATAAAATATAAATATATGCACACACACACACACACACACACACACATATATATATATATATATATATATATATATATATATATATACATATATAAATATAAATATATGCACACACACACACACACACACACACGCACACACACAGACATATATATATATGTATATATATATATATATATATATATATATATATATATATATAAATATGCATACATCCATAGATATATATGTCTATATATATATATATATATATATATATATATATATATATATATATATATTTATGTATGCAGATATATATATATATATATATATATATATATATATATATATATATATATATATATATATATATATATATATATATATATATATATATATATATATATATATATATATATATATATATATATATATAGATATAAATGAGAACATAACAAATACATATATGACCAAATGCAACATTAATGGGGGTGCGGGGGCCCAAGCAACATACGTTTTGTACCTATTGATATTCACCCCCCCCCACAGCCAAACAGGTCTGCCCTGCAATACAATACCAACTGCTGCAAATCCCATAACCAGGACCTGACACAACATGGGCACAAGATGTTAACAGTAATCCATCCCACCTGTATGATGTCAGGCTGGTATCAATAACATATCATGCAGTACAGTCTGGCTACCATAGGAAATGTACAATGTGGAAGCAATAAACATTCCTAAGATACATATACACAGACACATATATGCAGATACAAATATATATACATATACATATATATATATATATATATATATATATATATATATATATATATTATATAGATATATATATATATATATATATATATATATATATATATGTAACTACACATACACACACACACAGATATATATAGGAAGATACATATGTAGAGGGTGCACACGATATGGAACAGCCAGTATGCTTACTGTTGCCACCTTACCAACTGGACACTGTATGAGTCACCCATACAAATGACAATTGTTGCCTGCAACATATACCCACAGAGAAGTCAAAGGATATAACACCGCACACAGGTTTGCACACATGAGAAAGTTTTATTTATGTACTATTGCAGTTGTATATGCCATGTCATATAGCTGTTTAGACTCTGAAAAACATATAAACAATTAATTCAACTGTCAAACAGATAAATGAATATAGTAGTCTGGAAAGAATTACATATGTTGCTGTCCAGGCCAAGGCCTTCAAGTTGTACAACAGTAAAGACAGACTGGGCCACAGGATAACAATCAATCAACAGTAAGTAATGCAGATGTATAATCCAGCAGTCCCTATAGCTCTCAACTATGTGCCTATCCACTTGATGGCCAGAGGTGTGGGTGTTATGTTTCGCCTGTCCACCACACAGGTCTTGTGTCAGATATATCACTAGCTGTGTGTGTGTTTAGTGCTGTTAGCACATGGCTACATCCATTTGTGTTTCTGACTTCATATTCCTGACTAAGGGTATGCTGCAGACTATCCTGTAACACCAGTGACTTGCACAGTATATGACAACACTATTTCACATATAAGCCTGTGTTCCAGCCTCTGTCCCCTGCCTACATACCAGGCTTTGTCCATATGACAAGCTGTCAGGGGTTGTTATGTAGTGACCTGTGTGTATGTCATGCTGCCATTCCTGCCATCATTCCACTGCTGTTGTGACCCCCACACATATTATGGGGTTGGGTCCAAATATGTGTGAGCTTCATCTGCACAATGCATGTGTGCCCTTATGTAGTCCAGAGGCTAGTGTATGTAACAGTGGCATATGGCTCTGTATGTAAGTCTATGGGGGGATGCACCATAACTAACTTAGGCTGTTACAACATGTGGGGGAATCAGAGGTAAGCTGCCTTAAGGTATCTGGATGTACATTACCATACAATTCACATTGGGTAAATGCAGGCCTACTGCTTCCTGCCATAGGCTGTTCTGTTTGTCAGTGTTATTGTGATGGTTTCAGTTATACCTTGTTATGTAAAAGATACATCCCTTTGTGTCAACTGAGGTCTTTTCCCCCTGGGGATTGTGTACAGAGTTATGCAGACATACTGCAGTCCTTGTCAAGCTAGTATGTGCACACAAACCCTGTAACACTGGTGCTATACAATGCAAACAACAACAGTACTCACACTCTCTGTTTGTAGTTCTGGAACCTCATACAAATATGTAGCTGGCCTGAGTGTGCAAGTACTGTTGTAAGAGGTATTGCTACCTGCTGTCTGTAACACTGCTGCCCACACATAGGAAGGATATCCACCATGCAGGAAAGGTAATGGGACCACGTCCATATGATGTAGGGATTTTTTGTAGTGGTATGCCATGACAGTGTGGTAATTGGAAGTAAAACACAGCTGGCTGCATGCAGGTAGCACATGGAGGACACTGATTGGTAAAGAGGCCATCACCTGATCATGTGCATCACTCAGAAAAGCCATACTGCAATCTATTCCAGGCAGCTCAATCCATTAACTGGTGAGAGAAAGAGACTGAGAGAAAGACAGATGCAGAGAAATAAAGTGAAAGAGAAAAGAAACCAAAAACATACAACAGCTCCTGAACTGCAACAACACCAGAAAATACAACAAAGGAAGCAGGCTAAGGAGAGAAAAAAAATCACCTCCTACAAGGGTACTATCTACAACATACTTCATCCCCACAACAGATATGTGAAGAATATATGCATGTTATTGACTGTAGTACCTGGTTCATAATACTGGGGTAGATGATGTGGAATTATATACATGTGCCATCGGGTGTTGCTGTTGTAATGATCTTCAGCTGAACAACTGCTATGGACATTAGAGTCTGTCCCTGTGGGTAGTGGGCCATACCCATCACCTGTGTAGAGCAGCACCGACTGACAAGATGTATGCCAATATAGTGTGTGGTGTGTAATGGAAGGGCTGTATACTACTGTGGCCAATAGCTACTGGTGGAAGTAATGTCATAATGATGGACATGTAGGTTTCACAACCCACCACTTGCAGGACACTCAGGTTAACATGTATTGTAGCATGCTGAAATGCCATAGGTTTGTAATAGGGTAAACCTGCAATCTGGTCCTTTATATATACCCCCCCCTAATGTTAGGCTGTGTCCATATGTGGCACCTGTCTGTGTAGTAGCAAGGCAGAGCACTGCAGCTGTGGAGGAATGGGTTTTGAGATTGTGGATCTGATGTCTGAATGTACCCCATATATAGGTATGTGTATATATATATATATATATATATATATATATATATATATATATATATATATATATATATATATATATATATATATATATACATGTGTGTCCTCAGATATACAGATGTCTATATGTAGACATATATATAAACACATATATATAACATCATATATATCTATATGCACATGCCTACATATATACAAACACACACACACACACACACACACACACACACACACACACACACACACACACACACACATATATGGACTGAACCACAAAAGGAGAGGGAGTATCCATTTCCATCAAAGATACCCACACCTCCAGGTTAGTGGCAACGCACGAAGCATCGGAGACTATCCAGGTGCAACTAACCATAGGCAAAACTGCCTTACAGTTTGTAGCATGCTACAGACCACCCTCTCAAACTCAGGAACCCCACACAGCCTTCCTGAAGACACTGGAGAGTATGAATGTCTCTCCAAATACCATCATTTTGGGAGACTTCAACTACCCAAACATAGACTGGGAACATTACTCAAGCCCCAACACCCTAGCCCAAAGGTTCCTAGAATTCATAAACTCAAATGCAATGGAACAACTAGTCACCATTCCCACAAGAGGAGACAATATACTAGACCTGATCATCACAAACACGGGGACAAAATGCTCCACACCGGAAGTACATCCCTCTTTGGTAAGATCAGACCACAAATTAATCTCACTGGAAATCCACATCCCGCCCCCACCTCCTGCTCAAAAGACCACTGTGAAGAACTTCTCAAAAGCAAACTTCACACTTCTTAAGACTGAAGTGGTATCTTTCAAGGCCTCTGGGCCAGTGGAAACCACAACCCACACTGCTGAATCTTTTGCAAATGCCTTCTATGGGCACCTTCAAGAATGCATGGATCATGCAATCCCAAATAAAACCAAGACCCATTCCCCCAAAGGCAGGCTGGTCTGGTGGACCCCAGCCATAAACAAACTTTACAACAGGAGGAGGAAGCTACTACATGACAGAGCAAAATCCCTAAAAGGGAAGGCATCGCTGATCAGTACTAGCAAAAAACTACGATCACTCATAAAATCATCCAAGGCCAACTTTGAGAGAAAAATTGCAAAAGACACAAAAGACAATCACAAGGCCTTCTTTAGCTATGTTAGAAACCTGGGTGGAAACTCCCAGATATGCTCAGAGTTAGTCCAAAATGACACAAAATACACTGAACCCACTGACATTGCCAACATTCTGGCAGACAGGTTCAGTGCAAATTTCTCCTCCCCCTCCCCCCCAAAAGGAGAAATAACTATCCCAGCAGAGTGTAAGCCTCCCTAACATCTCAGATGCCCAGGTGAGAGCCGCCCTCTCTAAAGCTAAAAACACAGCGTCAATGGGATCGGATGATATCCCGGGCTGTGTGCTGCATGAACTCCAAGAGGAACTAAACCCACACATACGGCTGCTGTTTAATCTTAGCCTTACTACAGGATACGTACCCAAAGAGTGGCGTACGGCAACAGTGGTCCCACTTCACAAAGGCGGTGCTTCTACGGACCCTGGAAATTACCGCCCCATAAGCTTGACGAGCCTGGTATGCAAAGCTATGGAGAGGATCATTATGGAACTCATAAACAAAGACATTGGGGACCTACAGACATTGGATCCTACCCAATTTGGCTTTGTCAAGGGCAGATCCTGCCTTTTGAACTTGGTCGACTTTTTTGAAACAGTCACTAAGGCCATTGATGAGGGCAAGGCAGTTCACACAGCCTACCTTGACCTTGCAAAAGCCTTTGACACAATACCCCACTCGGGCATCATAGACAAACTCTCCAGCTTAAATATAAACCCATATGTCACAAGATGGGTTGCAAACTGGCTCAAGGACAGAACTCACAGGGTCAGAGTTGCTGGAGCTATGTTAGACTCTAAGCCAGTCACAAGCTGTGTCCCACAGGGCTCAGTCCTAGGACCCCTCTTGTTCAGCATTTATTTTTCCGATGTACAGGCAAACATAGGAGGATTGTGGCTGACAAAGTTCGCAGATGACTGCAAACTGGGCGCCATAATTGATACTCCAGCGGACACAAACATCCTTCAGAGAGGCCTCATAGAAATGGATAATTGGTGCCAGAGCCATGGCCTTAATCTGAATGCAAAAAAATGTATAGTCATACCCTTTGGGAAAAACAAGGTACCGACAAATTTCCACATAGGTGGTAATCCATTAAGTACGGAAGAGGTAATCAGGGACCTAGGGACCCAGGTTGGCAGTAACCTCTCATTTGACACTCACATTGACAAAGTGGTTAGGAAGACCTTCTATATTGCCCACCTTATCATGAAGGGTTTCACATCTAGATCAAGAGAGGTCATTGTGCCCCTGTACTCTTCTCTTATCATTCCAATGATTGAATACAATGCCCCATTTGGGATGTATCTCACCCGACACCTACAGCAGTTGGAAAGACCCCAAAAGTTCCTCACCAAGAGGATAAAGGGTCTTAAACATATGTCATATGCTGCCCGACTGAAAAAACTCCAGCTCTATTGAGTCACATACCGCCTACTCAGAGGTGATCTGTGCCTGACATACAAGGCCATGTCCAATCCTGAATTAATGGACATGCTCCACCTCAGAAAATCCAAATCCATCAGAGCCACGAGATCAAGTGACCTAAACCTCAACACAGAAATAAATAGAATGTGCTGGAGGGACAGATTCATAACCCAGAGGCTCCCTACAGTCTGGAACAGAATCCCAGTCCATGTTAGGCAAAGCCCCTCACTGACTCTATTCAAGAGAAATCTCGACGAGTGGATGGGAGATCGTAGGTTTACCCCGGGGGTCATCTCTGTGTCACTACTAGACAGAGGCATAGTAAACTAAACCCTAAAAGGGCGTAGTATTCTCATCCTAAGGGGTGATGTAAGCCACATACACTCTGGCTAGGCTTATAAATGCCCTAGGGCAGATAGCCTAGTACGAACCTATGAACCTATGAACCTATGAACCTATGTGTGTAAATGCATGTCCCCTATATTACCACCAGAGTGCCGTATGCTGTGTGTGGGGGAACAGTACAAATAGCAATTCATACAGATATATGCAACTGTAAGTGTGCGCAACATGGATGGGTATGTCACATGTGAACCCCTTGTTGGGACCACATGGCTCTTGTCTGTGAAGTACAGAATGGGAATATGGGGAAGTTTGGCAGGTATGTTTGTGGAGGTGGTCTGGGTTGGTAAACATAGCAGACAGCCTGCAGGGGTAGTATATGTCACATGTGATGGGTAAACACCCTGGATGGTGTGTGTGGTCTGTGATGTGGAAGCTCCATGGGCCCCAATATAGAAACAATGGGAGCAAGCCTACCACCCATTGCTTCTCACAACAGCAGTCCATGTCCCTGAAGGTGCCTGGCCAGGAGGCTGAGCAGGAGGAGCATGTGGACCCTGTGAAGGTGTACTGGGTGCCTCAAGGTGATGTAGCACATCCCACATGTGTCTGTGGAGTCTGCTATGGAACAGACCCTGGACCTGACCTTGGGGTCAGGATCGTGTCTGTGTGTGCCCCCGGGGGGAACAACATCCCTGAGGTGGTTTCACCTGAAAGTAGTACTGGACCAGTACATGTGGCCTAGTAACATGGCCAGATGAGTTTGGATACGTGGTTCTGCTGGAAAATATTCCCTAAACATGCTATTGTGTCATTGTTATAGAACATATGTGGGTAGTAATAGTCTACACAATCCCAGAACATGTCCAACATTATGCATAGATATCTCCAATAACACAGAATGTCAGATGTGCACCAATCACATAGCAAGCATACCACAGGCATATATGAAACCATAGTGGTCCTGACAATGGCATGCAGGTGAATAGTCCATAACAGGCCAGCAATGATAGTGTCCACACAGGGAATATGGCTACAAACACATAGCACAAAGCGTGGTAAAATACAATATATCTCCCATTGGTAGGTAAGCTGTAGCCATACCTATTGAGTTGTGTGTACAGTTTGTTGTCACTGATATGGTGAGGGGGGGGTGACAGAGACATGTATTAGGAACTATGGTAACCTTGCTATATGAGTTGCTCAGACCTATTTCCATCTTTATGTCTTTCAGGCAAGATGTCACATGGGTGTTTTTTGCTTATTCAGCAGTTAAAAATGACATAGTGCTGAACTATCTAATCCGGCACTACCCTGTCCTGTTTGGCCTGGATGCCCATGAGCAGCAGGAGTTGACCGCCCTGTGGAATGACCTAGTCAACAGGGTCAGTGATGTTAGACTGCATAACCGCAGTTATGACCAGGTCCGGCATCATTGTTCTGACCTGCTTCACAATGCCCATTGGCATGCTGCTGCAGTCTGGGAGGGATCACCTTGCAACAAGGGGGGCCATGCCATCCATCCCCCCGACACGTGTTGAGGAGCTCCTCACCAGCCTCGTGGCACCTGCACATCTGCACAGCCAACAGCTGCCAGACACCATTGTGGAGGTGGTTGTTACCCACACACCAGCTGAGGAGCATGTAGGTAAGGCCACAGGCACATCAGTAGACTACTCTTGCATATGCATCTGCATCTGTAAAGGTAGATCATGCATATCTGGCATGTCATATATATAGTTTGTTGCTGCATAGTAGTCATAAACAGATGTTCATAAGTAGTAGTATTTTGGACATGTACTGTTGATGTACTGTAATGCTGCACCCACCCTGTAGCAATGCCAGAGGTGTGGCCACTGACTTCGCATCTCTCACACTCTTATATAGGTTTCTCTGGTATACCACCAAGGCAGCAGCCTGTAGCTGGTGAATATGGTTTATACTGATGCTTGATAATACACCGGACATGTAATGGCTATGGTATATTCCATGCACACATCTAGCACTCCTACCCAGAATGCATGCTGTACATGTTCATGTATCGCTGCTGTTAAATGTACTGTATCACAGTGGGGGCCATGATGGGGTATTGGAAGGGTATGCCCAACACCTGCAAGATAACTAACATCCTGTCATTGTGAAATGCGTCTACAGGGATTAATAGAATGGTGGGACACATGGCCTACAGTAGGGACACGTGTGGAACATCATCCATATACAGTGCAACAACAGTGTATATACCATTATTACAATGGCAACTATTACAGATGTACACTATGGCATAACATATTACTGTGGTCCACATTATTAGCTGGGACTAGGCTGTAACACATGGTGTTCAGTGTATGGGACACTGCAAACTGACACACATGTGTAGGCCTCAGCATGACACACCAGTGCACTGCAGCAAAGATCCTAAGGATGCTAGGGATGGCTGTATCTGCACACAGTCAGGTTCAGGAAATGTGGCAGACATAACCCTACCCCCACAGCAATAGTGATGGCAGTGTGTGAACACCAAGGGATGTCACATGAATAGACCTTGCAATCATGCAGACTTGGTGACATGTGTAGGTCTGACCATACACTGCCAAATGCAGATGGCCCATGCTAGTATATCCCTGCCAGGAATAGTGACTGGTGTAGTACACATAACATTAGGTGCAACAAACTATCATGATAAGGGTGTGCACACATATGCACACATGGAGTGCATGCATTGCAGTCAGCATCTGCACACCTACCAGATTCCATAGACAATGCATGTGAATGCACAGGACATATCAGGCTCATGTACTGTTAATATATGTGGTGATGTGGTCCCATGGCAGATCAATGAAGGGTGTGTCATATCAATAACGGTGTGTACACTCCCCATAGTCACGGTATGGTCTGACAGTCGTCACTGTAAAAGTATTGAATTGGTCATACATGGTCCGCTGATGCTGAGATCTGTAAACCAGATATCAGGCATTCACAAATTACATCTATCCACATATCAACCCAGGTATGTGTTGCTGAAAAACATAGGGGCTGTGAGCATTAGAGCTGACATAACTGACACAGTACTACACATTCAGCAATGGACTGTACACCTGTGAGGTTTGGTACATAATACATGGCAGGGTGCAGAACAGGTGCACAACAATACTGTGTACATGGGTGCAGTGGTATCCAGTGGAAGGGGCATCACCTACTAGCACAGCCCATGCATTGCACACATGTATACTGTTGCTAGCATGGATTTACTACAGCTGCACTGCATGCTGTTGTGTACCATATGTTATGCATGTTGACAGATGGATAATAGGACGACTGTGTGTACTATCTTTGTGCAACCTCAACTGTGTGTGTGTGTGTGTGTGTGTGTGTGTGTGTGTGTGTGTGTGTGTGTGTGTGTGTGAGTGTGTGTGTGTGTGTGTGTGTGTGTGTGTGTGTGTGTGTGTGTGTGTGTGTGTGGTCATTTTGTCTGTAGGGTCAATCTGGTGAAGTGGAGGGAGGTTGATGCATGTAGGATGTGTGTGTGCATGCGTGTGTGTTTGTGTGGGTGTCCATGTATGCACATGTGTGATTGTGGGGTTGCTCATACAGCAGTACTTCCCTTTGGGATTGTGCAGTACATGGACATGGACTGACACGTGACACGTCATATGTAATCACAGGCAACTGATAGTATAATAAGGTCTGTAGCATGGAACATACATTGGGAGGGAAAGTAGACACCAGGTATAACCTTAATATCACATTCAGCAGAGAAGTGACTGAAAACCCACATATGCAACACTACAGATGCATTGGGGAATTACTACACAACACCAGGGAGTGTATCCATATATTACAGTTGTCACATGATAGGTTGATTGAGCAGCATATCTGGCATGTACTGAGCAATACTTACACATGACACTCCAGTGTGTGAAATTATGGAGTGAAAGTAGTAGCCCCTCACACATAGGGGCCATGTTCATGATATCCGGACATACACAGGGTGAAAACTGAATAACAGCAGTGAGGCCATGTAAAACCACTCTACTCAGGTCAAGGCAGTAATGGAGTAACATGTCTTGTGTTTTGATCACTTGTCTAGGCATTTAGAGGAATGATACATTAATGAGTGGTATTAATGAGTGTATGTTATCAAGTGTGATGCAGGATGGGGAATGTATGGGAATAAACATGGGACTATCTGTAAAGTCACGGACAGGTAGGCATTAAGGTGATGTGTGTGTGTGTGTGTGTGTGTGTGTGTGTGTGTGTGTGTGTGTGTGTGCGTGTGTGTGCGTGTGTGTGTGTGTGTGTGTGTGTGTGTGTGTGTGTACTGTTATGCAATGTTGTACAGGTCTTAAAATGCATTTGTTGTTATCCCCCACAGGTGGTGAGGTGGATCAGGGTCCCTCCTGCATGCAATCTGATGTTGGTGTCCATATAGACACCAAAGATGATGATAGTACTGTTGAGGCACAGGTGGAGTTGTCAGGGGCCAAAACAGCACCATCATTTGACATCCCCCCTCTTATCCACCCCAACCTCGTACACAATTTCAGTGTCTATACATACCCCATCAATAGTGGCCATAGTGGATGGACAGCTGGCAGTTGATGGCAGTGCACAGGAGAGTGTGGTATCCATGCCTACTGTGTCTAGTCACAGCAGGCATAGCTGGATGTCTGGCAGGGCACCACCTAGGCAGATGTCCCTGGGTGCTCATGGTAGGGCTGCTGGTCATCATGCCCCTGGCAGATGTACCACAACTGGTGCCACCAGGTGCATTTTTCAGGCTGTCATGGTGGCGCAGGCATGGATGGAATTGTACAACAGACAGGGCCTGAGGCTGCAGAGGTCTTCTCTCACGTCTGCAAGCAACAACTTCCACGAACTGTCTGGTGCCCTTTGTGCTCATACCGAGGTCATGGATAGATGGTTTGATGAGCGGATGGGCCTCATCAACCAAGGTTTGTCCGTGCTTGAACATGTGGTGGGAGTGTGGTGACTGCTGCATGGATGTAGGCCAGCAACACCAACACCTGGTGGTCAATGTGGACGTGCTATGACACCAAGCCACTCCCGTAGTGGCAGTACCAGCCCCAGAACTGCAGGGGAGGTGCTGTCCACACCAAACCACACCACCCCAAGCCATGAGCACATGGTCCTGGCCAGTCAGAGGAGGGACCTGGTTCCAGCAGACATCTGTCATCATCAGGGGAAAGTAGCACATTGAGGCCTGTACCTGGATGTGTCCATGGAACCTCTGGCAGGCACAGTCCATGTGTCCATGACCGGAGGCAGTGAACTGCACACACTGCCAGGTATGGTCTGCAGCTGTCCATAAACACCTGTATAGGACAGCCACATGGTGGAACTGTGTGCATGCATACCCACACACTATACGAACACACCTAGGGCAACCCCACACCTATACACACCACATCACCATGCCCAGTTCAACTCATTACACCCCTCACCCACACACATGGTGTGAAATGTATGGCTCACCCTCAGCATCTGGCAAATTAACAACACACCATGTGCATATGATGATACCTGTGCCACATCTCTGTCATCCATAACATCGATCCACGGACAGGCTAATATGATTCTGATACACACGGTGACTGTAGTACAGTGTAACTAAGTACTGCAATGTAACATGTTGTCAGGAGTAATGTTTAATGCATATATGTCAGGTAGTGTAGCTGTCCAGCAATGATGCATTATAGCTGTTAGTAACACTGGTTGATTGTGGTCTCCATAATGTTATCCATTTGTGTGTTAGGTGTACATGTGTCAGCAGGAGGATGGTCTGCAGTCATATTCCACAAGGGATATGGCACTGTGGTGACACCATGGCTGTGACATATCTGGGGTACAGTTGAACACGTCACAGGTTAGTATAATAGTAATTGCCTGTGCCACATGGACAGGTGACCCGCTGGGATGTGTATAATCAGCAACCTGATGTAGACCCATCCACATATACGCACACTCTTACTTGGCAACACTGGGACTAGACCCCTACTTAGGTATGTAGTGCTACTGAACTGTGTGGCTTCCATTGCACACACAACACAGCATTTAGGATGAGATGTGTTCCAAGTTAAATGCTACATGCAGAACATCCCCAGACATGTACAGTAATGGTTGTATATGGACAATGCATAGTGTGACATAACATCATATACACATTAACAGACACATAGCAGGCAGACACACATCTGAGAGACCTGGGCCTATCTGTGCTAACTAACTTGTCTGTGTGCCCAGTGTATTACAGGTAGGCTGCACACAGCACATGCATAACTTGGCTGGATTGTGGTATATGATACATGTATGGTTGATGATGACAGTGGCCACCATAAAGTGGTACATGGGACATATACAAGGTGTACCATGGTGTAATGACTGTGCACACAGCACCCACATCCCTCAGTGGATATTTTACTCCCTGGAACCCATGATGACACTCTAACATACCCACCATCACACATTGCCCATGACTGTGATACAACCCATTGTATATCCAACAGTAGTACTACAGGGATATGCATCTAATGCACATGCCACAGGCATAGTAGGGTGTTGCATTGTCATGCCTCACCTATGGGAAGCAACAACACTATCTGTACTACTATGTGGAAATGTGTATTGCAATAGGAGTATGTGGCCTCAAAATGCTTTACTCTACAGATATACAGACATGCACACATACACTCACTTGCCAGAACTCAAAGGGTATCCCGTGCCTAATGACCCATTTGTACAACACTGTTGTGGCGGCACTGCAAGGCTTGTGTAGCCAGTAGGGAGAAAAACGTAACAGGGTACATGTAATGTCCGATATAACAGCAGCCACAACTGACTATGGCAATGGGTGTTGCGGTGGTTGTCAAGGCCCTCAAGAAATTCCCAACTACAAGTGTACTAAATCACAGACACTGCTATCCTCAATAATGCACACGTACATGTGTCAGTACTGGGGTGCATCACTGCAGGCTGTCATAGCTGTGTACCTCGCTGTTGTCCTTGGAGAGATGGGTTGTGAAGGGGATGTGTGTACAGTGGTGGTATCATGCCACCTGCCATGTGCAAGCAGGCAAACTATCAACAGACACCACTGTGGTGACCCTCAGGGTGAGAGTGACATGCATCAGCCAATCCTCTGGGTGCCTCCTGCACATGGCCACTGAGGTGATCCAGTCGACATGTATGCAACATGTATTACAGCACATGGTTAGTATCTGTGATGGAGACCTGTACCCAAACTTGTTCTGTTTACTATGGTACTGTAGTGGAGGTACCCGTGGCATGTGGTGCATACAGGGTGTTGTCTCCTATATGTGCCAGTTATTACACAGCTGGGCAGACATGTCAGTGTCAATCAAGCATACATTACCTGTACATATCCCAGCTGGATACCTGACATCTGCACATCTGTACAGGGACTGACAATCATCAGCTTGGCAAGTAGCTATGCAGTAGCATGTATGTGTCAACAGATAGATGTTTGACAACAATATGTATGCCATAACTACATGTTGGAAGCCCTTTGCTAACATGTGCTGTACAAATGATAGTCTGCAGTTACATTCCACATGTCGGATCATTATCCTGTTGGGGATATATACTGTGACACAGCTCACACACCAGGAACACAACAGGGAGGCCTCAGAGTCCAGCTTTTCCTGCATGTGTGCTCGTTGTCAGTGCTACATTTAGCAGTCTACTCTTCCCTGGGAAAGCACTGTCAACAGTAGTACCGCCATGATGCACTACATACTAGTGTGACAGCACGTACCCTGGGTTACTACCCCTGTATGTAACACATTCACATTAATAGTGCTGTACAGGTCTCATATACTTGTGTGTCCCAGGCATGACACTCACACCCCTTGCTATTGTAATGACATTGTACATGGCATTACATGCACTTATTACAGATGTCATTACCCTGCTATGTTATCAGACTGGGTGGTTAGAACTGGTTACTGGGGCTAAGCCATGCTTAGCAGGTGTCAGCATTGCTCCAATATAATGGCTAAGCAGATTTGCACACTGATAAGTGAAGCCCACATAGTGTAACCGCCCATATGTTTAGCCATATGTTAGCACTGATTAGCTTGGTGCAAACCTGCGCAAACCTGCTTAAAGCTGCTTAAAACTACCTTAACCACTCTGTATCCAACAGGACTTGTTCTTCCCAGCAACAAAATAAACAGCCCTTGCAGGTCTTGAACCCAGGAAACTGTACACTATAGTCACAACCGTTAACCACTATGCCATGACCACTGTGAAGACAGTTGTTTTTTCAATATATCTGCCAATACACATATTGATTAGTATTGAACAATTGCTTTTACTTCCACAATTGTGTAATACTTGTTACTGATATTACTGCTGCATCACATATGTTGTCATATCATAATGTACACATATTAGATACATATGGTGAGATACATCTGGGAAGGTATACACAGCCATGATGCTTACACATGACAACAATATGGATATATACATCTACATATGTTGATATATGTCTACATGTACATACACTTTCATATGCATACATATGTCTGTCTACACATCTGCATAGTGCATCATATATATGGCCATGTGTAGATCTCCTTGTATATACGTATACATATATATATATATATATATATATATATATATATATATATATATATATACATATGCAAATCTTATGTGTATTTTATGTTGATATATATGTAGATATTTATAACTATATATGAATACATATCTATTCAGATATACCTATTACTGTCGATATATATATATATATATATATATATATATATATATATATATATATATATATATATATGTGTGTAGATATCCATATGTATATGTGCAAATGTATCTATATCTGTATATAAAGTTCACAAAAAACTAGGAACATTATACAGAAATAAGCAACTTCACACCAAAGCAGCAAGGATTTCAGTAGCAAATTCCCACCTTATCTCCACCCTACTTTATTCCTCTCCAATATATACCAACCTAAGGCAATGTGATCTAAACAAGCTCGAGACCTGCTACAACAAAATCACCAAATTCGCCACAGGGGCATCCTAGCGTAGTCACCACTGTCTCTCACTTGCTGAACTGAGCTGGCTTGAACTCCCTCACCTCCTTCAATGGTATCAACTCACACTCGTCCACAAACTAGTAAACCATCCACTAAAATTCCCATCACTCCAGAATCTACGCCAACCCTATCGTACCACCAGATCACTAAAATCCAGCAACAAAAATCACTTACAGAACACTAAAGCGAATAACTCTGCTGGAGAAGCACTATTCTCTTGCGCCATAGCCAAATTATGGAACTCCCTCCCACCCACAATTACCTCCATACCATCATGCACCCACTTCAAAACTTTACTAAAAGCGCACTTAAAAACATGCTGGCTATGCCCTTACAACTCCCCCTCTAATATCACCCACCCCATCCACCCACTACCTTTCTTTCCACCAAATTAACTACCTTGATTATAGCAAATTTGGATGCTCATAAGCCTACCTACTTATTATACAGCAGGAACTTCTTATTGTAACAATTGTTAATGTCTGTTATGTATTTCACAGATGATAAAGATTCTAGTTGTCTATTGATGTACTATGTTCTTCATCTGTAACAATGTTTGTAATTGTTAATTGCTATGTTGATCAAATTGTTAATTGCTATGTAAATCCAATGTAACTACTGCCTGTATATTTTAACTGTGGAGCTTTTCTATCTGGGCCTCTGCTGCAAATGGACCTATGTCCAGTCGGACAATCTCAGTCAACAAATGTAAATAAATAAAGTGGATGTCGATCTTTTCACTTGTCGATGTACTGACATGAACCCATATATATATGTACCTATATATATATATATATATATATATATATATATATATATATATATATATATATATATATACATATATATCCATGTATGTCAGTATGTATATGTGTATATATCTATATAGATATATGGATAAATATATATACATATATGTTCATCATATGTCCAGAACATGGAGTGGAGTCCTACCTCAGCCCCAATAGTCCCAATCTCTTACTACAAGGGGATGTCATGTATGTATTGCAGATATTGCTACTGTAATAGGGGTTGTCTTAACAGACATGTTGTGTGTGGGAGGTCAAATCTGATTTTAACGTGTTCATCATTGGCTACTGACAGACATCCTAAGGACATCATAGTACAGTACCACTGCTAGCACAGTAATGATCCTGTGGACTGCAGCAGAGATATGACCAATGTATGTGTACAGTCTGGCACTCTGTGATCAGTCCAGAGGTGTACACATATCCCCTTCATGTGAGACATGTGGACCATGCCTCCCAGTGTGGATTTTTATAGCCATGTGCATGGGTATGTCACGTAAATACTGGACTACATATGCCCACACAGTTTATGCATGCACATACGTCAGTCTGTCCTGACACAAAACACTTGGTGGTGCAGGGGACACAAGGCCACATACTACCCATAGTTAGTGACATACATCTGTACAGAATCTCACTGCTTTGTCAGAAATACGCAACAGTTATGGTGGCCTGGCAGCAGTATGTCTTGCAAATAACTGGACATATCATCACACTGGGTAATTACACTAGGCTGCTAGGCATGTCACAAAGCATTGTGCAAACTACAGGCAGACTGCCACAAAACTGGACTACATTTTGTATGGAGGAATACACGTGTACCTGCAATTATAGTGGGCTCTACACGCATGTCACAGCACAGGGTAACAGACACCTGTGTGAAAATGCATACCCACAATCAATGTAAACACAGCCACAGCCACATATAGTACACAAGCTTAACATGACAATATATGGACTGTCTGATAAACACCATCCTCATATTTGCCACTCACATACTGACCCTACATACACTGGGTCATGGCACTGTGTGGTCTGATAGCTGTCTGTGGTATGGAACATGTGTTTGTCTGGCACTACAGACATGTGAGCCAATAGGGTACCATACACTGGAGCAGCATGTAACATCAGATAGAACAGGACTGAAAACAATGGCATCTACCACAGTCTATGCACAACCCAAGGTACATATGTGCAATGCACATACTGTCGACAATCACCCTAAGTGCACATACCCAAGTACTGTACACACAACCCCAGAATGGCCAGGCTATGTCCTCAGAAACAACCCCTACTATACATCACATGCCTAGCAGTCTGATATCTGACTGGCTTATCAGGTATGATGTCAAAAATAATGGTGTACAGGACATATGCACCTCTTACTGCATAACATATGTACAAAGATTGACAGACTTGTGGCTGGAGCTATGAACACTGCCCCAGTATTGGCATGTTGCTGTGATAACCTCATACATTTACTGTCATACCAGGGTGTGTTGTGATATATGTCGTATGAGGGATATGAAGTCAATAACTCTCATGGCTGTCACCGTGTACTGACTGCAATCCTCACACTATGCTTCTACAGTTCTCAGATAGGTGTTCTGTGAGTAACACAAGAAACAAAAGCCTCCACACACTGCCCAATCTGCAGCTGACCCTACATATGGGAGTTTCCTCAAAAACATAGCATTGTCAGGACAGGTATTAAAACATGTAGACCAGCCATATCCACACACACCCTGTTAAACCGATATTACTCCAAATGCAGAATAGCAACACATACATTCTGTAGTCATGTCAGGCACATCCCCCTCCTGTGTGTTGACCTGTTTCCACAGTGTAAGTTGTTAAAGGTGAATCCCAAATCCATTTGTGATGCTGTTTGCCAAACACCAGATCTGGGTCCTGCTCACAGTGAATGAAAATGCCAAACACCAACATTATGTTCCTAGATATTGGAGTGTGTTTCCATGCAATTGGCTATGGGAATGTTACCACAGCTGTTCCCATGCAATAAGCTAGAGGAGGGCTGCAATTCATGCAGAGGCCATCAGCTGATCATGAGCATGACTTACAAAACACAAGCTGCTGCCTAAGCAAAGCAGGTGTAGTTCTCACATCCACCAGAGAGGGAGTGAGAGAGACAGACAGAGACAAAGTAAGTCAGGGAGGGGGTGGGAGAGTAAAACCTAAGCATGTTTGTGTCGTACACCTACCAATACAGGGTTTCAAAACCCTGACTGACTATGTATTGTTATCACATATCTATGCAGTTAGTTCATGTGCCACATAGCTTACATGTTGCAGAGCTCTCCAAACATATATGTGATGGTGAGTGACATCTGCAACAGTGATATGGTAGCGATATGGTAGGTGTAGTAAACGTGCCTGTCCACATGAACAGGTGTCAGCATCAACACAGCCACACTCTTTCAGGGACTCACACACATTGACATACTTGGCAGAGTCAGGAATATACTTTCTAACTAGTTAGTTTGCCACAATACAGTTATGCGCAGGTATCACATGCACTACAGGGGCTATCCGGAGGTTATATGGGAAAAGGGTATGTGAAGGTGTCTGACATCAGACAGCATGATTTAGTATGCCAATGGGAGTTGTAGTGAGTTTGAATGTGGTCAAAAGCATCATACACCACACACACAAATGCAGGGTGCCAGTACTGACATGCATGGGTGCATTGCTTCATAGGTGTGTAGTGGTTGACTGTGCCAGAAGGCTATACAAGGCTAGGTGAAGGGTATACCTTGGCATCAGGCCACATGACAATGGTCTGCAGTGTGGCTCAGGGATATAGTGTCTGGATTGGCCCACACAGGTGGGTATTGTATTCACCGTCCAGTCACCTGGGCAACTATTGTGTGTGGCCATTGCTGTGCAATGCTTGCCATGTATGTGTTCTTTAGTCCATGACATGAACAGTGTCTGGGATGTGCACACATCCCACATGCATGTACAGTGACATGTGGAACTGCACTTGGTGTGTCTGGCCCGTGTTGTGTACACAGATTATCATTAGATGTGTCAATTCTGGCCTCATGTGGCAGGAACTGGTAATGGACAGCAGATTGACCCTGAACCTACACTGATAGCATGATACAGGTATTCTCTGGTGTCAGTGGCATCTGTCCATACAGGGCATGTGTTTAAGACATAGTATGTTCTTTGTGGGTCACATTTGATGGCACCACAGGTGTTGCAGGCATCCAGTGGGGAACATAGTGAAGGCCCACTGTCTGCATGTACGTACCTATTGTACTGATGGACAGGGTGCCATGGCCTCTGTAGTCTACTGCAATCACATCATGGTTACTATCTGTGGGCAATATGCAGGGTACTACCAACATAGCAGTTGTTGCCTGGGCAAGTGTGTTTGTGTATGAGACATGGGTTGAGAGTGTTCTCTGGGTAATACAAGGATTGCTAACTTTGTTTGCCTGGCCTTGATGTCACATGTAGGGGTATGGATTGGCACCCCAGCCTCTCAGCTGTTTCACATTTTTTATCCTAGTAAGGTGGACATTGTGACATATAATAGGGCCACCATATAAGAAATTTGCAAAACTCACTCTGCAATGAGCCCAGTTGTTACACACTCACAGCCACCTCCACACATGACAAACTTGCCATGTCTGGGATTGGAACTCCTACCTAACCAGTTTATAACACTACTGCATTGTGCACTTACAGGGCCACCATGGAGATTACTGGAGTACTCTTTCCCCAAAGGTGTATTTCTCTGGGAATGACAGCAGGCTTGCCAAAGAAGGTCAATGGAGGTTGTAGTGACTGTGAATGGCCTCAAAAACATTGCACCCTGCACAGACCCACACTTGCCATGTCTGGGAGTAGAACCTCTACCAAACTACTATATCAAACTACAGCATTACGCTGTTATAGAACACACAACAGAGATTACTGGTGTACTCCTTCCCAAAGGTGTATTTCACTGGGAATGACATCAACAGGTTTGCCAAAGCAGGGCATTTGAATTGTAGTGAGTGTAACTAGCCTAAAAAGCATTCCTCTCTACACAGACGCACATCTGCTATGTCTGGGATTAGAGCTCCTACCTAACTAGTTCATCACACTACACCATTATGCAGTTACAGGACACACCACAGAGGTTACTGGGGTATCCTTTTCCCAAAGGTGTATTTCAAAGTGAATGACATCAGCAGGCTTGCCAAAGTGGAGCATTTGAATTGTAATGAGTGTGACTAGTCTAAAATGTATTGTTCCCTACACAGACAGCGACACATGCACACACAGGTGCCATGTCTGGGATTAGAACTGCTACCTAACTATTCTTTCACACTACAGCATTACACAGTTCTAGAACGTGTCACAGCAATTACTGGTTATTCTTTTCCCAAGGATGTATTTCAAAGTGAATGACATCAGCAACCTTGCCAAAGTAAGGCATTTGAAATGTAGTGAGTGTGACTAGCCTAAAAAGTATTGCTCCCTACACAGACAGAGGTACACACAATTGCCATGATTGGGATTAGAACCCCTACCCAACTACTTTTCCATACTACAGCATTACGCAGTTATAGGGCACACTATGGAGATTACTGGGCTACTTCTTTCCCAAAGGTGTATTTCAAAGTTAATGACATCAGCAGCCTTGCCAGAGTAGGGCATCTGACTTGTAGTGAGTTTGGCTAGCCTAAATAAATGCTCCCTACACAGCCAGCAACACACACACACACACACACACACACACACACACACACACACACACACACACACACACACACACACACACACACACACACACACACACACACACAAACACACACACACAGCTGCCATGTATGGGATTAGATTTCCTACCTATCTAGTTTATCACCCTACAGCATTAAGCAGTTATAGGATGCATCATGGAGATTACTGGACTATGATTTTCCCAAAGATTTTTTCATAGTGAATGACATCAGCAGCCTTGCCAAAGTAAGGCATATGAAATGTAGTCAGTGTGACTAGCCTAAAAAGCATTGCTTCCTACACAGACAGAAAAACATACACAAAATTGCCATGTCTGAGATGAGAACTCCTACCTAACTACTTTATTACACTACAACATTACACAGTTAGAGGACACGCCATGGAGATCACTGGGCTGCTCTTTTCACAAAGGTGTATTTCAAAGTGAATGACATCAGCAGCCTTGCCAAAGTAAGGCACTTGAAATGTAATGGGTGTGATTAGCCTAAAAGGCATTGCTCCCTACACAGACAATCCTGCCAAACTAGCTTATCATACTACAGCATTACACAGTTATAGGATGTACCACAGAGATTAGTAAGCTACGTGTTTCCCAAAGGTGTATTTCAAAGTGAATGACATCAGCAGGCTTGTCATAGTAGGGCTATGGGGAAGGGCAGTGTGTGTGCGTAGGCCATAACCCATTCAACTAGAGGTAGATACCCACACTCAGGCACACGCAGGTTTATATTCTGCAGGTACATGTATACAACTGCTAAATGACTACTGCCTTGTACAGTCATGTTGCACAGCTAGCACTTGCACCACAGAGTCTTTAATGCTGAGGGATACCAGTGGCTAATAGTGAGTGACATTTACACATCATGTGGTTGTAGCCATTTGACTGTGTGCTGGGTGGGACAGGCTTCATGATGGAAGGCCCGTTGTCACTGTCACTCTCTTCCACACATATATGTATATGTACTTTGGCATATTATAGTGTGTTGTCCTTGGATATATGTGTGTATTCCTATCCAATATGTGTGTGCAAAGCATGACTGGTGCATACCGAGGAGTATATGCACTAACATCTGCAACTGTCAGATATGTATGGTTCACTGTTGATGGCAGACATGGGCTTCATTTGTTTAAGTTTGTGAGCATGCCCAGTATGACCTTTCAGTATGTTGTTTTTTAACACTGCCTTCATTTCTCTAAGTGTGTGAGCATGCCCAGTATGCCCGTCTGTATTGAATGTGTGGATCCATTCCAGGTAGTGTGTACTCCAGTGCAGACATTTGTGTTCTACACTGACAGCTAGCAAAATGTGTGTGCAGAATATCTGTACATCAGTTGGCAATATGGGGTAGAAATATGCAAGGGATAGTGTGTACTGTAGGTGATTGTGTCTGTGCTGCTTCTGCTACATGGTACTGGTGTTAGCAGAGATATTCAGATGTATACTGTCATACACTGTGATGTTTTATGTCCTCAAGTACTGTCAGGTGGACATTTTTGCTCACAGTGATGTCCTGGGGAACACAGGGTGAATGCATATGTGTCCAGGATTGTGGTCAAACGCCTACATATTCATGGAATGTTATGTCATTCTGGAGGGGGGAGCTGTGGACACTTGCTGCTGGGTCTGTGTATCCAGTTTAGCACCTTGGTACAGTGATGGCAGAAGATCCCATACTGACAGTATGGCCTTATCTTGCAATACCTCACAGCTGTACAGATTCATACAGGTTATCCATAGGCAGGGGTCATAAGTCAGGACATTACCCCTATTGTGGTGTACGGGCAGGTTTGTAGCCACCCATTTTTGTGTTTGCAGCCAGAGATGGCATGTGCACATGGCTGTGTGTTTGACTTTTCACATTCCATGCTGCCCATGCTCCCAGCCCCCCACCTCTCTTATTCTATCCTCTTCCATACATTATGCATACATTCTCTGATACTTTCCCTATAGGTATCACCTTATCACAGCTGTGCTTTGGTGTTGGTCCAGAGTTCATGCAGTGGGACATGGTGGACATGTTACTGTGGTTTGTCCACATGGCCTTGCATATGTCTTATGTGGTGTGTGTTATGTTGTTTTTTCGGTGTCCGTGACATATCATACATTGGTAGTATGGGTGAGATGCAGGCCTTTGGTAGAGGCCTGTAGGCCATTTGATGGTGATGCAGGCCAGCTATAGCAGGCCATTGCATTCTGTCAGTCCTACTGTCCCAGACTGCCATACAGTATATTCCCCTGGGGTGATGGGGTAGGTGTGCTAGGTGTTTATGCCAATACTTTCTATTAGTATTCATCAGGTGGTGTGGATTCTGGCAGGGTGCTTCTTACAGCTAGGGACACACCTGCATGGGACACCTGTACTGCATGCTGCATTTTTCACTATTACCATACACAGGTGGGGGTCATATTGTACCCATTCCCAACAACAGGCATAAGACCAGAGCAGTACCTGTGGGTGGTGTTTGGGTGAGCTGGGTGCATGTGTGCTATGTACACTACATGCATCTGACTCACAGATATGTATGGGGCATTACAGTTATGCTGGCTTGTGCAGGGACATCAGCCATTAAGCAATAATCCATGCCTGGGTGTGGGTAATGCTGGATTTACCCACGGTTGGTGTGGTTTGGTCATGAGGGCAAAGCCGAAGTGGCTAAACAAAGACAACCGTGAGTAAATCCAGCATTACTCACACCCAGAAGTGGGTTATTGCTTTTAGACAATGACATTATTTAAGAAAAAAAATACTTACTTTTCTTAAATAATGGCATTGTATAATGCCTCCTTGATACCCTTCCACAGCTATCCAGTATTCTGCAGCAATTCTGATGTACTGCGCATGCATATGGTTACGCAGTGCATCAGAACTGTGTGTAGAAGCAACGGAGAATGGAAGATCTCCATTGATTTTAAAAATGTGTCTCGCTATGTTAAAAGAGTTTAGCATAGCGAGACAGCTTTAATAAAAGCTCTGGAGATTTTCCTTTCTTCGTTGCTTTTTTTAAAGTTGTCTCGCTATGTTAAACGAGTTTAGCATAGCGAGACAGCTTTAAAAAAGCAATGGAGAAAGGAAGATCTCCATTGCTTTTTTTTAAGATATCTCGCTATGTTGAACTCATTTAACATATCGAGATAACAGCAATGGAGTTCTTCCATTCTCCATTGCTGTCCAACAACAAAAAAAAAAAAATAAGACTTATACTAATGGAAAAAGTCCAGGCGACCGGACCTTTTTCCATTAGTATAAGTCTGATTTACAACATGCATGCTGACCAATCAGTGTACATGCTTTGGAATATTAATGGGGGGTCGTTGTATAATTCCCAATACATCAGTCATATCACCTTTGTGATCTGCAAGTGTTCGACCAGACCACATCAGTATTCCCTACTACAAGCCCAGATAATGTGATGCATACCTGTATGTACAATTCCAAAAGTGTGTCCATTTCACGGTTAAACATTATATACTGTATGTCTGGGGTACTTTTCTCTGTGTACTGATTGTATATCTAGCCCAACAGTCATGTCATGTCCATCTTTCAGATGGTGACACATATTACCGCCATACGTTTACAAGGGCTTACTGCTATCATGTGTTATACTGGGGAGCATTGTCTTTGGCACTGCAGTTGTGAGGACTTGGCCCTGTCATCAGCAGTAGTGGGCATTGGCCTCCAGGTCAAACCTCAACATGCATACATACTGACCACTCTCACACAATATGAAACACACACCAACCTAACACGCTCATACCTGCATATCGTACAAATGCTACAATCTATCCTGCTACCTTAGCCACCTCATGTCATCTGTGCTCCACTGGTATTATACCTACACATACATGTTACTAGATGTCTACATCGGATTGGAGGGGGGGGCACACCTGACTGTTACTACATTTCTACAAAGAATTTGGGGGGGGGCACACCTGACTGTACCAATGTGCCTACATCAGATGGGGGGGGGCACCAGACTGTTACTACATTTCTACATAGGATTGGGGGTGAGGAACACCTGACTGTTTCTACATAAGATTGGGGGAGGGGCACGCCTGACTGTTTCTACATTTCTACACAGGATTGGGGGTGCACACCTGACTGTTTCTACATTTCTACACAGGATTGGGGGGGGTCACACCTGACTGTTTCTACATTTCTACACAGGATTGGGGGGGCACACCTGACTATTTCTACATTTCTACACAGGATTGGGGGGGCACACCTGACTATTTCTACATTTCTACACAGGATTGGGGGCGGGGACACACCTGACACTTGTACACATTTGCTATGACTGTACTGGCATGTCAGATACTTCATTTCATTCTGTATTCTAACCTATCATGCTGACTAGAGGCATATCAGTGTACTTATCAAGCTCTTAGGTTTGATTGACCTACATATCAGTTTCTGACTTCCTACCCATCAGAACTAACATCCCACTGCCTGAGTTGCTGTAGTCTGTCTGTGTAGGCCGGGGGGGGGGGTTACCCATAGCCATCATTCAAAGGCCTTAGCATAGCCTTTGTTTGTGTTTGTCTACACCTGTCCTGCTGGCTGTGACTGTTGTTGGGTATGTGAACCTCCCTGACTGGCATGCGTGTGTCATATGGACACACATGTGGCCCAGCACATTTCCTGCAGTGGGTTTTGTCAGCATGTGTAGTACTGGCTACTATGGTGACACCAGTATTTGTTACAGATCTCATGCTGCCACTATAGGTGTCTATTATCTGCTGGCATCCCATTCAGCCGCCCAATTCCCTTGCATACTCACATCCATACCATAGCTACAAGTAACAACACATACTACCTCATTTGGCAAATGATAAGTAGAGTGACTTACCTTGTGGGTGTGCCAGTATTGATGATCGTGCTGGAGGGCTGCCTATGTTGGATGCACATAGTACACTCCCTATACAAGGTTGAGCACAGGTAGTGTCATGTCTGGCATCCCTTTTACTGTATGTGTGAGTCAGAGAGAGCTGTCATTCCCTGGGTCCCTCCTGTGTCAGTGTATGTGCTATGCATTGCCTCTTTGCCAAGGCCAGGACATACTGGGCACACCTCCTTCTGCCTACTGGGGCAGGCTCAGTTTGTTCCTCCTCCGAGTCACTTTCTGCCTGTGCAGCCTTGGCAATGGTGGGGGGCTGTGTGGCCCTGCCCCATGCTCTTCCTGCTGCAGCTGTTTCCGCAGGATCATATTGTGTAACATGGCACATACAATGACAATTTGAGTACATGTAGCTGGTGAGTACTGCAAGGCTCCACCGGATGTGTTCAGGCACCGGAACCATGATTTGAGCATCCCAAACACATGCTCTATTACAATTCTGGTCTGTGCATGTGCCTCATTATGGAGTTCTTGTTCAGGTGTGTGTGTGTGCATTTCTGATGGGTGTCATCAGCCATGGCTCCAGTGCTTAACCAACATCCCCCACTAGATGACCGTAAGGGATGTCCCTACTGGGAAATCTCTGGTACAGCTGCGTCAGATGCCAGATGTGGGAATCATGATAGCTTCCAGGGCAGCCAGCACATACATTCATTATTATGCACTGGGCATCACACACAACCTGACAGTTGATGGAGGGGAAGCCCTTGCGGTTAATGTAGACCAAACCCCACTCACTGGGTGGTGCTTTGATGCATATGTGCGTGCAGTCTATGACACCCACTACCTCAGGGTATTCTGCTATCTGGTAGAAGAGATGCATATTGCTGGCCAACGTCTCGCGTCTGTTTAGGAAATATACATGCTCACCGGCATGTGCTGACATGGCATCCAGGAACTGGTGGAGTACCCTGGATGCTGATGCCTGTGAGATCCCCATGATATCCCCAGTTGGCCTTTGGAAGGTACCTGTAGCTAGTATTCTTAGACCTACACATATCTTGTTATCCACTGGGATAGGTTCCCCTCTGTTAGTTCTGTGTGTCAGGTGTGGCCGCTACAGCTCAACAATTTGCTGTAGGAGGTCCCTGTCCACCCTATAGTCCTCCACTATCTCCAGCTCATGTAGCCCCCGGTAGGTTTCCCTGGATCTGTACACTCTTCTCCATCTCCTCACTGTGGGTTGGTCAACAGCATTCTCATCTTCACCACCCTCAGCTTCTTCCACATGTTGATGTATGACAGCTATTGCACCCCCTATCATTTTGTTGTTTTTGTTTGCTAAAATCCACCTGCTTGTATACACCGGTGGTGTAGAGTATGTGGGAAAAACCAGAGGGAAAGGTGATTGCATAGTTTATAGTAGTGTTCTGCGCTGAGCTGGCCTGCTGCCTGTGTAATTGGCTGATTACTTTCCTACTACTGTTTTCCCTTCCTATTGTCTTCCTGTTTAAGCCAGGGGGGGGGGGTGCACCACGCAAACACAGTGCTCAGATGTGCACAGTGCTGCTATTTCCTGGTTTGCTTTTTTTTCCCCTTTAAAACCCGGTGGGCAGTGCGCACACCCACTTAGGCAATGTAAAGAGTGTTAGGCAGCCTCAAACACACACCCTTGCTTAGCTCTGCTAAGCTAAGGGCAAACCCGAGCCACAGGGCTTCAATCCACTTACAGTATGCCTGACACCTCCCCATTATGTCTGCTAACTTTTAGGCTTGCACCGAGCTTTTCCTGGTCTTACACTGTTGGGTGCTGACTAGCATTGAGGGAAAATCTGGGATTCAGTATCATTCTCCTCATTTGAATAGGATTGCCTGCTGATGCTTAGTTACAGGTCCTACACTGAGCCTCCCCCTTTGCAACCACTATTTGCTGGCCATGTTGTCTTCTGCCTGCCATTGAGTATAATGGCAAAATAGTGATTTTGGTTAGAATGCTTATTTTAGGTTTTATTTTTTATTTTTTGCCCGATTCCATTTGCACGCTGCTGCCCTACACTTAAACAACCGAGATCAGCTAAAAAAATAAAAGTACATTTTTTTGCCATTGTTTTCCATGCCAGTGGCCATATATTTGTCCATTGGGATGCTTTCAACATAATATCCACCCTTTATTTGGAGCTGTCATGGCACCGTTTTGTAGTTTGCAGAAATGTACTCGATTACTAACTGAGTAGATTTCTGCAGATTACACTAGTCCTGCACGGCCGGTTGCCAGCTTCCTGGATCACAAATTCACCTAATCTGCATGGATTTCACCTGCAAATGGGGTAATTTGCATACAGGAGCTGACTCCATGCAGGACTACTGCAGGAGCACTCGTGCACGTCCCTACTGCTTATTCCTGGATTGCACGGCATACATATTGCCTGCTGGAGCTCCTGCACTAGTCCTGCACACTGTGCAGGGCTTACTGAATCCAGGGGTCAATCTTTCAGTGATTTGTTGTAAAATGTCATCAAATTTTTTTTTCTTTTTCCCCCATTCATCTATACACATATATGTGTGTGTGTGTGTGTGTGTGTGTGTGTGTGTGTGTGTGTGTGTGTGTGTGTGTGTGTGTGTGTGTGTGTGTGTGTGTGTGTGTGGGTGTGTGTGTGTGTGTGTGTTTCTTTATTCCACCAAAGAAGCAAGAGTCAGAAAAATGTACCACATGTGGAAAAAATCTCATCTTACCTGAACAAATGTGAATTCTAGATTATTTAAGCTTAGCAGTATTATTAAAACATGTGTACTACATTTTGTAACAAAACAAACATTGTCTTTTCCAGAAATAACTAAAGAGTACCTTTTATTACAGCTAATTTTATATTTACATTTCCAGTTTCCAAAGTTTTTATAGCTACTAAGAAAGTGAAAAGGGGCATAAGGTGTTGACGTTTTGAAACTTTTGTATAAATCCAAGATTGTATTCTCTCAGTGGGTTCCCTCTAATATTCATAGATAAAAATGCTGTCTGATTTATAATCATATAAAAGCTCCTTTATGCTGCTTCTCTCAGCATCCACTTTCCCAAGAGAAAAAATATTATTCAGACTTACATAATTCTTAAGTCATACAGTTTATAGGCATAAAGACACAGAAAAAAGAATCAGTCCCAAGAGAAGCCATAATAACAACTGTATTGTCAACTATGTTGGATACCAGCTAAATATCAATCAGTATACCATATATGAACTTAAAAGCTGTCATCCTTCTTACAGATATATCACAACTGCTGGCTGCTGTTTCAGCAGATGATTTCTTTAATACAATGTTGAGCTCCAACAAGGCTTCTGACAGCATGAAATTGCTTGACTTAAGATCTGACAGGGCAAGGCAGAGATAGCAGTTTACAAGCCAATACATTGGAAATGGTAAATTAAATTGTTTTCTTTATAAACTTTGGAGATGAACTGGGCAAATGATGAGGATTATGATTTTACAATGTATTAGACAACAGAAGAGTAATTATTTTATCAGAATTACAATCCACTTAGAAGAAATTGCAAGACGGTATGTCACACAAGAGTAGAGCTAGCTACATCTCATTTGGGACATTATCATGGAGGACATGAAAAACTCTAGGTGGCATATTTAACTATGTAAGAACAAGATTCTCTGCAAAAAGTCTATGCTAGTAAATTCCTTTCAAAGGCCTGGACATCCATTTAATTCATTTTTCTTTATGCATTTTTAAATATTTTCCAGTATATTTTTTCAGTGATCTGCTATTAGTATTTGTAGTACAGAGAGATGAATGCTGAAAACATGTTAAAGAAAATATTTAAGAATACTTAAAACAAATTAAATGGATGTTCAAAATTATGAATTTATTTATTTACTAATGTTTAAAAGGATGGGCTTCTTAGGCAGACTTCCATTTTCAGAGTTGGTCTAGACAGAAAAGAATGACAAAAGATAAACGTGCAATACAGGGATCTGCAATACAAAGTAAGAACATACACGTTTATATAAAGTAATTCATTACTGAAACAACCAGCAACAACACAATGCAACAATGTTTGTGTGTACTTCCAATATGCAGCAAATTTGAAACATCGCAGAAATGGGTTTATCGTAATTAAGCACATCTTGATTGGTTGAGATAGGATTAATTGCTGCCCAAACAGTACACGTCATGTTGTACTGCAAACTTGAAACAATTAAAACAGAAAACTTTGGTATATATCTCAAAACAATCTTTTTTTCTGTAAAGAGCCATGCACTCCATACTTTGGAGGCTAATTCCCACATCTAGATTTCTATACATACTAACGCCAAGGTCTCACAAACATGTGAAAAAAGGAGGAATAAAGTATAAAACAAAAATAAAAATTATCTTTACCTTTGTCTTTTTCTCCTGTAACCAAAATGTTAACATGTGTGACAACCTGGTATCGACTTGCATCAACAATAAAAACTCCCAACTTTTTGGCTTATTTGTGCCATAATTATATGCAACACAACAAAAAACAGTGTCTCTCAAATTATCATGTGATGCGTTTGAATATAGAAGCATGCATTACTGCAAAACTGTGGAGAGTTTATAATGCTTTAATGTCAGTAGTAAGTGAATTATATTTTGGACCCAGTAGTTTGTTTTGTATTTAACAACTGTGAGGTATAGGCGTTATTGTACCGGTGCATACAGAAGTAGATAAATTCACAGCTGAACACTAGGCTAACTGCCCTGAAGAGACATTCTCAGCCTAGCTAATAACCCAAGGTCAGAATTAAACCCTGTACCTTGTATCTACAATGGAAATACTTTAACCATTATGCCAAACCTATTCCAAAGTAGGATAGATACAAGCTATTATTCAAACTTGCTCAGTAAGCAAAATGGAAATAATGGTTTACTATCAAAATCAGGAATCGCAGTTCTGCAGTTAATTACTTAGTCGAAAACAAAGGCCAAAAATAAAAAAAAGGTTATTTAATCAAAATGATGACAACAGTAATGTCAATAATTTACACTTCAATATTATCGACATCACCTAGGTTACCTTGACTTATGGTAATTTTTTACTAATGTTTTGCAGGGGACAAGCCCCCCTGCACCCCCGCACCCTTTGATTATTATATATAGAAACAAACTCTGAGATCGCACTACAGTGAGGAAAAGGGTAAATTTCTGATTCCCCACTGTGGTGTGATTTCCAATCAGAAGGTCAACCTCATATGATTGAATGCACACTGGCATTCTCTAAGGTGGATTTGAGCATTTACAGATTGGCATTACAGAAACTTGTAACCATACTTTTGACCATCCAAATTTTGTGTAACTGCCATTCCACATTTTGATAGTAAACTGGTAATAATATGTATCTTACTTCAAGAGACTATGTGCTTTCAGTAGTAAAGCTGTGAGAAGAATGTTTTTCAGAAATTAAAAGGACATGCTCTAGATCAGCACATTGATGCTCAACTGGATGAGCTGCATAGAGAATGCAACAGCTGCTGCTGCTGCTGCAGTCAATGCATCCTCAACCTCTACTGACTGTCTTCAAGTGCAATGAGTGATCATCGTATCAGTCTAATGAATGATTTGCCATTACAACTACCACACCATTGCCCTGAATCTGACCTCCAGGTGCCTACTAAATTGATGGTTTTGCCATTTATCTTTGGGCTACAGTGGAAAACAAACAGTTCAGATAGAAAGTTGTATGCAGTGGGCAAGAACAATAATGCCCTGTATCAAAGTCTTCAGGCATGGATGGTATAGTGAGCTGATGGCCACACTAATACCCTAGAATATTGCATATGCTGGATCCCTCTGTCAAGTTTCACTGTAGTTATTGAACAATGGAAGACTGCACTGATGGGAGCTTTTAGTGACTAAGCCATAGTGGAAATTATCCTACAAGATGTTAAATAGGTTCCCTATTATATGATCGAAGATGCATTCTTTCGAATGCGTCTTGATCGAACTTGAAAGCACGAAATGCAAAATACCAAAACGGCATATAAGTGAATTCTTTCCCTGGGAAAGAAATCGCTTGGCCACCTTCATTATATTTTTGTCACTGTAGTGCAATCTCGGAGTTGGTATATTTATGAAGGGGGTATGGGGGGGCACAGCCCCCCCATGTCAGGGGGCATGGGGGCAAAGCCCTCCCCACTTTATGTAATGTTTTAAAGTTTTTTTCTTTTTTTTCTTTTTTGGAACAGCGATTTTTTTTTCCCTGGGAAAAAAAATCGCTGTTCTAAGTGTTCGGGATTGCAAGCTTTTGCTTACATGGGATCGATAAATCAGCATTTGCTTTTTTAAGTGTTCGCTGATTTAATATAGACCCATTAAATAAAAGTAGCTTAACTAGCTTTTCATTCTTATTTGCATCACTTTTCATATTACAGATGAAGGGCTTGCTGGTCTAAAACAACTACCAGAGACTTTTTCTTCTTCCTTTTGGAAAGGTATTGCTTCAGCTTTATTCCTGCTGCTTGGAACTGTGTCATTATCTAATGTCTGGCAGAATTGCTCTACTTTAGGGACTGCTACACTTACCTACATTTGTTTAGAATACTGGAAAGTGTACCATCAGATATTTTATGTTACTATCCTGTGTTTTCTTTTGTATATGTCCTTTACCTATAAAACATCTGTTAAGCAATTTTCCTTTTTCATACTCCTTTCCAGTTATAGTTATTATTATTGAGTACTGACAACAAAACTCAGATTCAGTCAGCTACATAACGTCACTGTGTTCATTTTCTGATTTGTTTAATCATTATAACTGTGGTTATATGAATGCATTTCCTGATGCATGTAAAAAATAATTGATCTTTACTATCTTTTCTCTACTGTTGTGCTTTATACCTTACCACCTTTGATATATTTATTTTCTTGCTTCAGTGTTATATTTACTACCTTTGTCCCTATAGCTGTTTGAAAGTTCCTTTCTTTATTTCTTCATCCTTTTCTTATAAACCACATTAGTCTTATTTTTCTAATTAGACTTCTTGATCATAATTTTGTGGAAGATATTCTTAATCTTATTCCCACAAATAATGTGCTTCTTTAAGCATTTTTGAATCTCTTAAAATATATATATCTAGTTTCCCTAATCTCTTCTCATCCACCTTTTTATAGTATAATACCTAAAATGTGCTCCACTTGCAATCCCTGCATTCTCTCTCTCTCTGTCTCACACTCTATTTTTCAGAAAAAATCATACAAAACAATTACTGTTTGCAAGAATGATTCCTACCTTCTCATTTCATACACTAAATATCCTGGTCAATGCTACAGTAAAAAGTTCCTTGTACATTTTTCTGTTACCCGTACAAACCCACTGAGCAGTCCTACTAGCTGATCTCATCTTCTCTATCTTGAGAGGTGGAGTTGAGATTTTAGCCAAATGGCTATCAGTTCTCATGAACATTGAGGACTGTGATCATGTGACATATGCACGGTGTAATCCAGAGTTTATATTAGGTGGGAGAGTGATTAGAACATTAAAAAAAAATGTTGTTGCTATCAGATGCTGGTTTGCTAGAAAATAACAATCAACTTTCTCATCACTTCTTAGTTACTTAACACACACACACACACACACACACACACACACACACACACACACACACTCTACCTCCTGTGCTCCTGACTGTTGGTGAAAGGCAAACAGTAGCTGCAGGTGTACATTGATGAGAGACTGTATGATATGTTTGATCACATATGGCTGAGACAAAAATAAAAACAAATAAATAATTAAGTAAATAAAAAATGTCACACCTCTTATATTCCAGTAGCTGTGAGGAATTTGGGAAGCAATTGAAAACATACAAGCAGCAAAAAGAATCATCTCTAGATACCAGAGCCACTAAAATGTATATAATAATAAGTTGTTCTTTAGACACATCCCAGGATTCAGCAAGCTCTGCAGGAATAGTGCAGGAGCTGCAGGAGGCAATATGGCCACCGAGAGTTCCAGGAACAAGTTCCCGGGATGTGCACGATTGCTCCTGCACTATTCCTGCACAGACACGGCTTCTGTATGCTAATTACCCCATTTGCAGGTGAAAACCATGCAAATGAGGCAAATTAGTGATCCAGGAAGCTGGCAGCCGTCTGTGCAGGATTAGTGTAACCTGCAGAAATGTACTCGGTTAGTAACCGAGTACATTTCTATAAACTAAAAAACGGAGCCATGACAGCTCCAAATAAAGAGTGTATATAATGTGGAAAGCATGCCAATGGCCAAATATATGGCCACTGGCATGGAAAACAGTTGCAAAAAAAAATAAATAAATAATTTTTGGGGGGCCGATTTTGGCCATTTAAGCATGGGGCAGTGGCAAGCAAACAGGATTGGCTGCAAAATAAAAGAAAAAACCCTGAAAAAAAGCTTTTACTGCAAAATCACAACTTTGCCTTTATAGTCAATGGCAGCCAGAAGACAACAAGGCCAGTGAATAGTGATTGCTAAGGCGGAAGGCTCAGTGTCAGACTTGTAACTAGGCATTAGCAGGTAATGCTATGCAAATGAGGGGAATGATACTAAATCACAGATTTCCCCTCATGGCTAGCTTGCACTCAACTGTGTAGGTGTAGTAAAACCATGGCGCAAGCCTAAGAGCTAGCTGACATCATTGAAGGGTGTGTCAGGCATACTGTAAGCTTATTAGAGCCCTGTGGCTCGGGATTGCCCTTAGCTTAGCAGAGCTAAGGAAGGGTGTATGTTTGAAGCTGCCTAACAGTATTTACATTGCCAAAATGGGTGTGTGCGGGGTGCACCGGGTTTTAAACAAACAAAAAAAAAAGTAAACCAAGAAATAGCAGCTCCGTTCACATTTGAGCACTGGGTTTGTGAGGTGCGCCTTGGGGCTTAAACAGGAAGGCAATGGGAAGGGAAAACAGCAGTAGGAAGGTAATCAAGGAAAACTAGCATAGCTGGCAGGTGAAATGTATCAGAATCAATCAATTACACAGGGAGCCCAGCCCAGCACAGCACAGTACTATAAACTATGCAAACACCTTTCCCTATGTTTTTTTCCACAAACTCTACACCACCGGTGTAAAGAAACGGGGAAATTTTACCTAACAAAAGCAACAAAATGATAGGGGCTGCATTCGCTTTCATAAATCAACATGTGGAAGAGGCTGAGGGTGGTGAGGATGAAAATGCTAATGACCAACCCACAGTGAGAAGGAGAAGAGTGTACAGACCCAGGGTAACCTACCAGGGGCTACATCAGCTGGAGATAGTGGAGCGCTATAGGGTGGACAGGGACCTCCTACAGCAAATTGTTGAGCTGTGCCGGCCACACCTCACACACAGATCTAACAGAGGGGAACCCATTCCAGTGGATGCCAAGGTATGTGTAGGCTTATGAATACTAGCCACAGGTACCTTCCAAAGACCAACTGGGGATATCATGGGGATCTCACAGGCATCAGCATCCAGGGTACTCCACTAGTTCCTGGATGCCATGTCAGCACATGCCGGTGAGCACATATATTTCCTCAATACCCATGAGGTGTTGACCAGCAGTATGCATCTCTTCCACCAAATATCAGAATATCCTGAGGTAGTGGGTGCTATAGACTTCACGCACATACACATCAAAGGACCACCACGTGAGCATGGTAGAGTCTACATAAACTGCAAGGGCTTCACCTCCATCAACTGCCAGGTCATGTGTGATGCCTAGGGCATTATAATGAATGTGTGTGCTGGCAGCCCTGGAAGCTATCATGACTCCCACATCTGGCATATGATGCAGCTGTGAAAATCAAAATGAGGCCAGCACCAAAGAGTGAAAATATATAATATGCTTTAATACATAATGGCAAAACCAAAGAATTAGGCCAGTTTTGGCCCCAAGGCTTTCTTCAGTGATACACTACTGACATTCAATGAATACTTAAATAGTATTCTAAATGAGTCAATTAAGCAGATAAACCACTACTTAAAGGCACAGTATTATAACGACAGGTATACTCAATGTATATAGAAACCATTCAAAGATGGTCATTTAAGCCAGGGGAAAGCAAACACCCTAATTTAACAATCCAAGCCCTCTCTATGTTATTTAATATACCATGTCATCCCATTTCCTAGATCTACCCCCCCCCCCCCATATTTTATCAATAATTGTAAAATGATATTTGGCTGTTTTATGATTTAGTGCATGTTTATATAAAGCATTTGTCAAACGTTTATTTCTCATATCACTTAGATGTTCCGACATTCTAATCCATCTAGCCACCCGGTTTCAACACTTTGCTAATCTGCATGGCTGAACATGTACTAACAAAAATGTGTTTTACTTTCAAGCAGGCTGCTTTTGACAAACACAGGGAACAGCAATGGGGGCCTCATTTGCCCATATTTATGTGGACTTTTTTATGGGGTACTTGAAAGAACATCTTATCTATGACCCACTACATAAAATCTATTTAGGGGACATGGATATTTGGCATAGGTACCTTGACAATTGCTGGTTGATTTGGTGGGGTGATGTTACATATTTACTAAAGTTTATCCAGTATCTAAATGAGAACAAATGGGGTATGTAGTTTGCACTTAATATGCATGATCAGGAGATTCATTTTCTGGATGTTCGTATAACACGAAATCCAGATTATACTCTTTCTACACAAATGTTTTGTAAATACCCCCATTACAACAGTTTATTGGAGGCAACTAGTTTATACCCCCATCACATCATTAGAAATATACCCAAATCCCAGTTTCTGAGAGTGAGGAGAATTTGTTCAGATCAAGGTACTAACGAATACCATCAACAGGACCTTATACATAGGTTTCGTAATCGGGGATACAAAGCAGGGTATGTTGGCACAGCTAATAATTGGGCCAGAGAACAAGACAGAGCCCAATTATTGGAATATAAGGTGAAATCAGGTACAGAGGAGGAGGTGGTTAGGTTTGTGACAACTTATGGCAGGAACATCAATGCTATTAGGAATGTAATTAGGGACAATTGGAACATTCTTTTGGCTAATCAGGAGTTAGTTAAGATACTAACTTCAGAGTGTCTATTTTCATATCGTAGAGGCTGTAATTTGGGCTCATACGTTAATCACTTCAAAACTGGGTACACATCAACAGGCTTTGGTCAACAACTAACCTTAACAGGGGACAAATTGATTGGGTCTTTTCCTTGTGGGCATTGCTCATTTGGTACACACATGCTTAAAACTAAAGAATTTTCCAGTAGAAACACAAGCAGGGTATATCAGATAAAATGTTTTGGAAATTGTGGTACGGATAGGGTGGTCTATTTGGCCACATGCTGCTGCTCTGCCTTTTACATGAGACAGATGTCCAGGCCACTCAGGATTAGAATGTCAGAACATCTAAGTGATATGAGAAATAAACATTTGACAAATGCTTTATATAAACATGTACTAAATCATAAAACAGCCAAATATCATTTTACAATTATTGATAAAATATGGGGGGGTAGATCTAGGAAAATTGGATGGCATGGTATATTAAATAACAAAGAGAGGGCGTGGGTTGTTAAATTAGAGTGTTTGTTTTCCCCTGGCTTGAATGACCATCTTTGAATGGTTTCTATATATATTGAGTATACCTCTTGTTATAATACTGTGCCATTAAATAATGGTTTATCTGCTTAATTGACTCATTTAGAATACCATTTAAGTATTCATTTAATGTCAGTAGTGTATCACTGAAGAAGGCCTTGCAACCGAAACTGGTCTGATTCTTTGGTTTTGCCATTATGTATTAAAGTATATTATATATCTTCACTCTTTGATGCTGACCTAATTTTGATTTTCTCATTTGTTTTTTTGGCCTTTTGCACCTGTCTTATGTCTGAGTACATTGTGTGGGGATATGACACAGCTGTACCAGAGATTTGCCAATGGGGATATCCCATATGGCCATCTAGTGGGTGGTGCTGGTTACGCACTGGAGCCATGGCTGATGACACTCAGCAGAAATGCACACACAGCCAAACAAGAACTCCATAATGAGCACATGCACAGACCAGAATAATACTAGAGCATGTGTTTGGGATGCTGAAGTCACAGTTCCGGTGCCTGGACATATCTGGTGGAGTCTTGCAGTACTCACCAGCTACATGTACCCAAATTGTCATCGTATGTGAGATGCTACACAATATGATCCTGCGGAAACAGCTGCAGAAGGAACAGTATGGGTCAGGGCCAAACAGCCCCCCACTATTGCCAAGGCCTGCACAGGCACAGAGTGACTCAGAGGAGGAACAACCTGAGCCTGCCCCAGTAGGCAGAAGGAGGCATGCCCAGTATGCGCAGGCCATGGCAAAGAGGCAACTCATAGCACATATACTGACAAGCTAGGAACCCAGGGAATGAGACCTCACTTGTACTCACACATACAGTAAAAGGGATGCCAAACATAACACTACCTGTGCATAACTATGTATAGGGAGTGTACTATGTGCATCTGACATAGTCAGCCCTCCAGCACCATCCTCAATACTGGCACAGCTACAAAGTAAGTCACACTCTCTATCAATTGCTGAATGGAGTAGAATGTTCTGCTACCTGCATCTCTGGTATGGATTTGAGCATGTTGGGGAATTGGGTGGCTTAATGGGATGCCAGCAGATAGTAAACAGCTATACTGGCAGTATGAAATCCTTAACAAATACTGGTATCAATATAGTAGGCAGTACTAGGCAAGGTGACAAAACCTACTGCAGGACATGTGATAGGTCAAATGTGTGTCCATACTTGCATGTCAATGAGGCTCACATACCCAACAACAGTCCTAGCCAGCAGGACAGGTGTAGACAAACACAAAGAAAGGCTGTGTGAAGGCCTCTGATGGCTATGGAGAACAGCCACCCCTCCAGACCTACACAGACAGACTACAACAGGGCAGACAGTTGGATGTTAATTCTGAAGGGTAAGAAGTATGAAACTGAAATGCAGGTCAATAGAACCTAAGAACTGTAGTACACTGATATGCCTCTATTGTGCATGATAGGTCAGAATACAGAATGAAATGGACTACCTGAAATACAAGTACAGTCATAACAAATGTGTACAGTTGTCAGGTATGACCCCCCCTCCCACAATCCTATGTAGAAATGTAGTAACATATATGTGTAGGTATAATAATAGTGGAGCACAGATTACCTGAGCTGGCCAAAGGAGCAGGATAGATTGTAACATGTGTATAATATGCATGGCTGTGTGTGTTAGATTGGTGTGTGTTGTATCTTGTGTGAGAGTGGTCAGCATGTAAGCATGGTGGGTTGTGTCCTGGTAGCCAATGGCCAGTGCTGCCGATGACAGGGCCAAGTTCTCACAACTGCAGTGCCAAACACAATGCATCCCAGCAAGACACATTCCAGCAGTAATCCATGATAATTGTACAGATGTAATATCTGTCATCATCTGAAAGATGAACATGACATGAATGTGGGCCCAGACATACAAACAGTACACAGGTGGAAGTACCCTAGACAGAGAGTGTATAAAATGTTACTGTCAAATGGACACACCTTTGGAATTGTACATATAGGGTAGCAGCACATTAGTTGGGTTTGTAGTATGGAATACTGATGTTGTCTGGCCAAACACTGGCAGACCACAAAAGTCACAGGTATGAAGTACTGAGAAACTGCTGATGTCCCTGAACAAGCCAGCATAAGTGGAATGGCCCATGTATATCTGTGAGTCAGCTGCAAGTAGCATCCATAGCACACATGCACCTAGCCCACCCAACCATCAGCCACAGGTACCACAAAGGTCTTATCCCTGCTGGTGGGAATGAGTACAATATGACCCCCACCTCTGTATGGGAATAGACACAGAATGCAGCATGCTGAAGAGGTGTCCCATGCAGATGTTTCCCTAGCTGTAAGCAGCACCCTGCCAGCATCCACACCACTGGATCATTAAGGACAGAAACTATTGACATTAACACCTTGCACACCTACCCTGTCACCCCAGGGGAATATAGTCACTTGCATCCAAAGACTGTAGGAGTGACACAATGCACCTGCCTGCTACAGATGGCCTGCATCACTACCAAATGCCCTACAGTATTCTGTCAAAAGGCCTGTGTCTCACCCGTACTGCTAATGTATGTTATCTCATGGACTCCCAAATAACAACATAACACAGTCCACAGAACCCATATGCAAGGCCATGTCGACAAATCCCAGTAGCATATCCACTATGGCCTACTGCATGAACTGTGGACCAACCCTTAAATACTGCTGGGATGGAGTGATAACTATAGGAATACTTATCAGATAATGTTTGCATGATGTTCAGAAGGGGACAGAATAATGCATGAAGAAGCATGGACACCATGGAGTGTGTGAAGTCTGAAACTCAGCTGCGTGCACATACTATCCCTGCCTGCAAACAGAGGAATGGGAGGCTACAAACCTGCTTGTAAACCATAACGTTAAGGGGTAATAACCAGAAATATGAGCCTTGCCTCTGGGTAACCAGTGTGAATCTGTACAGCTGTGAGGTATGGCCATAGAAGGATTATGGCCATACTGTCATGTCGATGGATGTAAAAGCATGGAATCCTCAGCCACCACTGCACCAAGGTGCTGAACCATTTACACAGACCCATCAGCAAGTGTCTGCAGCTCCCCCTTCAGAATGGCATGATTGTGCAAGAATATGTAGGCTGCAGACCACAATACTGGACACAGCTTCATTCACTCTGTGTTCCCCAGGAAATTACTGCAAGCAAATATGTATACTTGACAGTAGTTGATGACAGAAAACATCACAGTGTAAGACAGTACATATGTCTGAATATCTCTGCTAACATGAAAACCATGTAGCAGAAGCAGCACAGACTCAATTACTTACAGTAACCCACTATCCTCTGCCCATTGTGACCCCATATTGTCAACTGATCTACAGATATCAAGCAGAAACAGGTTGCTAGCTGTTGGTGTAGAAACAAAAGCCTGCACTGGAGTACAACCTACCTGGAATGGATTTACTCATTCAATACAGAAGGTCATACTGGATATGCTCCCACATTTAGAGAAATGAAGCCCATGTCTGACAACAAATTAATGAAAGGTCATACTGGGCATGCTCCCACACTTACAGAAATGAAGCCCATGTCTGGCAAGAACAGTGGACTGTTCATATCTGACAGTCATAGATGTTTGTGTGCACACACCGGATGTTTGTGACCACACTCCACAGTGCACACCAGTCATGCTTTGCACACACATCAGATAGGAATAAACACATATATCCAAGGACAACACACTATAATAGGCCAAACTTACACATAAATAGATGTGTAGAAGAGAGTGAGAGACAGTGACAAAGAGCCTCTCATCATGAAGCCTGTCCCACCCAACACACATCCAAATGGCTAAAACCACATGATGTGCAAATGTCAATCAGTGTAGATATTTGCTTCTGGTAACCCTCAGCACTATAGTGTCTGTGGTGCTTGTGATAATGGTGTAACATGACTGTACAAGTCATTATTCCCCTAACAGTTGTATACACATTCATGTTAAATGTAAACCTGTGTGTGACTGAGTGTTGTGTGTGTGCTTCCAGATGAATGATTTATGGCCCATTCACACACACACTGCACTCCCCATTGCCCTAGTCTGTCAAGCCTGCTGAAGTCATTCACCTTGAAATACACCTTTGGTGAAAGAGTAGCCCTGTAAGCTCTGTGTAACTGTATAATGCTATCGTGTGATGTACTAGTTAGGTAGGAGTTTGAATACCAGATGTGGAAACTGTGTATGTCTTTGGTTGGGTGAGTGTAGGGATCAATGCTTTTGTGGCCATTCACAATCACTACACTCCCCATTGCCCTACTTTAGCAAGCCTGCTGATGTCATTAACCTTGAAATACACCTTTGGTGAATGAGTGGCCATATAAGCTCTGTGGAACATGCTATAACTGAGTAATACAATTATGTGATGTATTAGCTAGGTAGGAGTTCTAATCCCAGCCACAGTAACTGTAAAACTCTATATTTGTTTGTCTGTGGAGAAAGCAATGCTTTTGAGGCCATTCACAGTCACTACACGTTCCATTGCCCTATTTTGGCAAGCCTGCTGATGTCATTCACCTTGAAATACACCTTTGCAGGAAAACTAGCCCTGTAAGGTCTGTGGTGCATGCTATAACTGTGTAATGCTATAGTGTGATATACTAAGAGTTCTAATCCCATACATGGCGACTATGAGTCTGTGTGTGCATGCTTGTGTGTGTGTAAGGATCAATGCTTTTTTGGCCATTCACAGTCACTAGGCACTCCTAAAAATGGAGAACATCATAATCTGTGCAGTAACAGAGACCTGGTTCAAGGCTCCAGAGAGCACCCCTGCAATACCAGGCTACAACTCTTACCACATTTTCAGCCATCAAACCAGGACTGAAACACTAAAGGTGGAGGAGTGTCCATATTCACCAAGGATATTCACACCACCAGGCTAATTGCCCAACACAATGCATCTGAAATTCTCCAGGAACAACTAACACTAGGTAAGACTGCAATCCAGATTGTAGCTTGCTACAGATCCCCCACCATGCCCCAAGATTCTCACTAGACCATTCTAAACATACTGGAAAATATTAAGATACAACAAAACACCCTAATACTGGGTGATTTCAACTACCCTTCCATTAACTGGGAAAACTACTCGTGTACCAACACCTTTGCCCAACGGTTCTTGGAATTCATAAATTCCAATGCCCTGGATCAACTAATCCATGGTCTCATCAGGGGCTTCAATATCTTAGACCTGGACATTACCATCATGGGAAATTGATGCTCTACACTTATGGTCAACCCCTCGTAGGTCAGGTCTGATCATAAGCTAATCACCCTTGACATCCACATCCCTCCCCCACCCCCCAGTAAGGAAACCTCTGTAAAAAAACCTCTCCAGAGCCAACTCCATGCTACTCAAGTCAGAAGTGACAAACTTTATGACACCCATGCAGATGGGAACTGAAAGTTCGACTGCTGAATCCTTCACTAAGGCACTGTGTGAGCACATCCACTCATGCATGAATCGTGCCATCCCAAATAGAACCAAGACGCTTTCTTACAAAAAAAGGAAGCCAGTCTGGTGGTCCCCTGCCATAAACAAACTTTACAACAAAAGGAAGAAACTGTTACAGAAAAGATGAAAATCCCAGGATGCGAAAAACTCCCTTACTAGCCTCAGTAAGAAGCTGAGATCCCTCATAAACTCCTCCAAAGCTAGTTACGGAAATAAAATAGCCAAAGATTCCAGAGACAACCACAAGCCATTCTATAGCTAAGTCAGGAATCTAAATGGCAATGCTCAGATCTGCTCTGAGCTACAACAGAATGACATTACATATACTGCTCCCAAGGATATTGCCAATACCTTGGTAGATTGATTCAGGGCCAACTTCACCCACATCTAAACCCCTAAAGGGCCCACCTCAATACCGAAAGATTGCCAAACTCCAGTAATAATGGCCCCTCAGGTAAAAAACACACTCTCCAAAGATAGGAATACAGCATTCATGGGAACAAACAGCATCCTGGGCTGTATACTACATGAACTACAAAATGAACTGGGACCTCACCTAAGTGCCATGTTTAATCATAGCCTCACCTCAGGCTTCATGCCCACTGAGTGGCGCACAGCTACAGTTATCCCACTCCACAAGGGGGGAACCACCTTGCATCCTGGGAACTACCACCCCCATCAGTTTGACGAGCCTGATCTGCAAGGCCATGGAATGTATTATCATGGAACTTATAAACAAAGACATTGGCAACCTTCAAACACAGGTCCCCACCCAGTTTGTGGTCGTTAAGGGCCAATCCTGTCACCTCAACCTGATTGTTGTCTTTGAATCAGTCTCCAGAACTGAGGATGTGAGTAAGGTGGTCCACACAGCCTATCCGAACCTTGCCAAAGCCTTCGACACCATCCCCCAGTCTGGAATCATAGATAAACATACTAAGCTGAGCATTAATCCCTATGTCACTCAATGGTATGCCAACTGGCTTACTGACAGAACCCAGACTTTAAAAGTAGCCGATTCCAAATCCATCTCCAGACAGGTGACAAGTGGAGTACCTCAGGGATCAGTCCTGGGACTGCTCTTGTTTGGCATCGACTTCTCTGAAGTACAGGCCAACACTAAGGGACTCTGGCTAACAAAGTTCTCAGATGACTGCAAATTGGGAAACATTATTGAATCCACAAATGATGTGAATATTCTACAAAAGGGCCTTACAGAAACAGATGTTTGGTGCCAGAGCCATGGGCTCAAGCTCAATGCCAAGATATGTATAGTTATCCCCTTTGGGAAGAAATATGTACCCGCGAATTTCCACATAGGTGGCAGTACACTACACACAGAAAATGTAATGAGACTTAGGGACACAGGTGGACAGTGGTCTAACCTTTGATAACCACATCGCCACAACAGTCAGGAAATCCTTCTATGCGGCACATCTCATCACTAAGGGCCTTTCATCCAGAAAAAATTAGGTCACTGTTCCACTGTACTCATCTCTCAGTAGCCCCATTATAGAATACAATGCCCATTTGGTATGTACCTCTCAAGACATCTGCAACAACTAGAAAGGCCACAGAAATACCTCTCTAAAAGAATCACAGGCTTAAAGCAGATACCCTATGCTGACCGTCTAAAAATAATTCAGCTATACACTTGCATATTGTCTACTCAGAGGTGATCTCTGCTTAACCTAAAAGGCCATGTCAAACTCAGAGCTGTTGGACATGCTAAACTTCACCCCGGGGATCACATCAGTCACCCTTATAGACAGGGGTCCAGGGAAGTAAATATTGTGGGATGAAATAGCCAGGGAATTGTTATGGCTAGGCTTGTATAGGCCCTAGGGTCAATAGCCTAGTACCAACCTATGAGCCTATGAACCTATGAACTACACTTTCCATTGCCCTACTTTGGCAAGCATGCTGACGTCATTCACTTTGAAATACACCTTTGGGGAAGAAGTAGCATTATAAGCTCTGTAGCACATGCTATAACTGTGTAATACTATAGTGTGATGCACTAGTTAGATAGGAGTTCTGAGCCCAGCCATAGCAACTGTGAGATTTTGTGTGTGTGTGTGTGTGTGTGTGTGTGTGTGTGTGTGTGTGTGTGTGTGTGTGTGTGTGTGCGTGTGTGTGTGTGTGTGTGTGTGTGTGTGTGTGTGTGTGTGTGTGTGTGTGTGTGTGTGTGTGTGCATGTGTGTGTGTTTGTGTTTGTCTGTCTGTGTAGGTATCAATGCTTTTGTGGCCATTCACAGTCAAAGCACTTTTCATTGCTCTACTTGGCAAGCCTGTTGATGTCATTAACTTTGAAATACACATTTGGGGAAAGAGTAACCTTGTAAGCTCTGGTGCACGTGCTATGACTGCTTAATGCTGTAGTGTGATGTACTAGTTAGGTAGGAGTTCTAATCCCAGGCATGGCAGCTTTGAAACTCTGTGTGTGATTGTTTGTCTGTGCAGGGATCATTGCTTTTGAGACCATTCACAGTCAAATCACTTTCCACTGCACTACTTTGGCAAGCCTGCTGATGCCATTCACTTTGAAAAAATCTTTGGGGAAAAGTAGCTCTGTAAGTTCTGTGGTGCATGCTATAACTATGTAATGCTATAGTGTGATGAACTAGCTAGGTGGGAGTTCTAATCCCAGACATGGCAACTGTGAGACTCTGTGTATGTGTGTTTGTCATCAGTATCAAGTGTGGAGGTAGCTGTGATTGTGTAATAACAGGCCTCGTGGTGGAGTGGGTTTTCAAATTTCTTATGAGGAAGACCTATTATATGTCACAATGTCCACCTTACAAGGAGAACAGATGTCAAACAGCAGAGAAGCTGGTGTAGACAATCCATACCCGTACATGTTACATTATGGATTGAGGAACAATATAGGCAACCCTTGTATTACCCAGAGAACACTCTCCACACATGTCTCATAAACAAACACACTTGGCTAGGCAACAACCACTATGTTAGTAGTTCCCTGCATATTGCCCCAGATAGTAACCATGGTGTGATTGCAGTGGACTACAGAGGACATGGCACCCTGTTCCATCCCTATAATAGGCAAATCATTGCATACAGTGGTGCTTTGCTATGTTCCCCACTGGACGCCTGCAACAACTGTAGAGTCAACAAATGTAACCCACAAAGGAAATACCATGCCTTATACACATGCCCTGTATGGCAGATGCCACTAAAACCATTGAATATCTGTATCATGCTGTCAATATAGGTGCAAGATCAACCTGAGTTCCATTGCCAGTTCTCACCACATGAGGTCAGTAATGCCACATCAGATGATAACAATCTGTCTACACAACATGCCCCAGACACCCCAGGTACACTTGTCACAGAACATGCATGTGGGACATGAACACATCCCAGACACTGTCCATGTTATGGAATATAGAACACATACATGGCAAGCATTGCACAGCACTGGCCACCCACAATAGTAACCCAGATGAGTGGATGCAATACACACCTGTGTGGGCCAATCCAGAGACTACACCCCTGAGCCACACTGCAGACCATTGTCTTGTGGTCTGATGCTAATGTATACCCTTTGCCTAGCCTTGTAAAGCTTTCTGGCATAGCCAACCACTACACTCCTGTGAAGCAATGAACCCATGCATGTCAGCACTGGCACACCTGTGTCTGTGTGTGTGTGGAGATTAATGATTTGGAAGCCATTCACACTCACTACACCTCCTATTACCCTACTGAAGCATGCCTTCTGATGTCAGTCAACTTGACATACCCTTTGCCCATATATCAGCCTGATAACCTTTGTGGTGCATCTGATACCTGAGTAATACTGGAGTGTAGCAAACTAGTTAGTTAGGAATTCTAATCCTTGCCCTACCAGCTGTGATAATGTGTGTGAGTCCCTGGGAGAGTGTGGCTGTATCGTCCTTGACACCTGATTTTGTGGACAGGCACATATACTACACCTGCCTTATCCCTCCTTTATCACTGTTGCTGATGTCATTCACCTTCAAATATACCTTTGGACAGCTTTCCGACATGTAACGTCTGTGGCGCATGCAGTAATTGCATCAAAATGAAACCCTGTACTGGTAA